>NW_024870651.1:176428-207747 GCF_013358625.1 Macadamia integrifolia
CTCTGTGGTTATTTTCATTCATTTTCTGCAGTTATTTTTCTGGGTTTAACTGTGGAGTGGGTATTTTTTTTTTTTTATTTCTCCAAAGTTGCAAAAGATTCTTGCTAAGTTTGATTTGGGGATTACAATCTTATATGTTCTTGGTGCATTACATATTTAAACTATTTTTCTTTGGGGGGTTTTCTAGCATTATTTACTTTTTTAATTCACTTTGGATGATGGATCCAAATCTCTTGGATTTGAGTATTCAGGTTGTTTGTTTTCCCAACTCTCATAATGTTATTGTATTGGCATCTTAACATTTTCTTTTTCTTTAATGTTATCTATGTTTATTTATTTATTTGGTAATTTGGTGGATGTTACAGAACTCCTCTATGAGCTTGAACTCATATTTAGGAGAGTCAAGATACCAACAACCCCATATGGAAGAGTAATGAACCTTTTCTTCATCACAGACCCCAGGTTTTTCATTCCTTACACGTTTCCCCCACACTATAATTAGCTAATCCTGAGTACCGAGAAGAAATCTGTTACTCATCTATCAAAATTTTCATTTGTAGAAGGAATTAATGCTTCCATTTTCATGCTTGTCTGTTTATTTTATTTTATTTTTTATTTGATTTTATGGTCAAGAGTTTGGACGGATGGGAAGTGGTCCTACATCGTGATACGGGTCATCGAAAATCCTTGGACAATCTGGTATTTATTTAATAGAGATGGGTGATGGCATGCCCTTCATGTAGTTTGGCTTCGTTATTTATTTATTTATTTTATTCTGTGTGATGTCTAGGCATGTTAGGGCCATAGTTAGCAAAAATGGGAACGGCAAAAAACCAGAGATGGATGGTACGGGTTTTAAATTTTTTTCGAACGATACGGTCAAATAAATAGTCAAAAAAATTGAGAACGGAAAAAAACAGAAAACGGACAATACGGGTTTCAAACGTGTAGATTTCAAACAAACAGGACCAAAAAAAGGGTAATATACTCATATAAATTAAAAAATTATTACATGAATACCTGCATCTAAATATTCAAAACAACTATTGTATCCAACATTAATGCATATATATCTCATGTCTCATTATAAGTTTTATGACATATAATTGAATATCATCCAACACCAATTCTAAATTCATGCACCACACATGTCCAAGTTTTATTGAGCAATGTGATTTGGCTATGATGTTGTTCATTGTTGTCAACATAGTCAACACACTATTGAGTAGTGTATGTTCAGTTTCAGTTTGGAGACTTCACTCTAGAAACATTTTTCAGCAAATGCATCAGTCTGTATCTCAATTTCAGGGTCCATACATTGATATTGAGTCAAAGGTGATATCATGAGAAATGTAGGCCATTGAGTTAGCTTCAAGTCGGCGTAAGGATCAGGTCGATTAGAGTTTGGAAGAGAGAGATATGGTCAATTAAGTACAAATTATGTTCAACAAGTTAAGTCTTAAAAAAAAAAACCAAAAAATGGGAATGTGTTTAAACATGTTTAGAACGGGAATGCTTGCCGTTTGGAGTTTTTTTAAGTATCTTTGGGAAGCATACAGGAAAACGTGTTTTACATGGTAAAAATTGAGAACGTGTTTAAAACAGAGTTTTAAATGCGTTTTTGCAAACAGTGGTTAGGACATCCTTTTTGTTCATTTTTTTCTACCCTTATTTATCTTTTTCTTACATTTTCATATAAGTAAATTATAAAAAATGCGAATATTTAGCCCCCCAAAAAATAGGTCGTAATCGCAGCTGGAAAAACCTCATGACATTTTTCTATAGAAGTTCTGTTGTTTTGGTAAAAAAGAGCTCTTGCACAATAATTCTCTTCTCTCTCCCTCTTCCTCTTCCTTTTTTCTATTCATTTTCCGCTGCTGTTTATTCTAGGTTCAGCTAGGGAGTATGACTTTTTATTATTTCTCAAAGTTTGCGAAATTTATTGCTAGGTTTGATTTGGGGATTATAATCTGTTATGTTCTTAATGCATTGCATATTTATTTATTTTTGGTTTCTTGGCATTATTTATTTTTCTTTAATTAGCTTTGGATTTTTTAATATCAGAGCATGATATATTTTCATCTATTAATTTTTTTTATTCCTTTTTTGAGTTCAAATGTTTGCCTATAGTAAGATTTTAGTAGGTAAGCATGTCGGTATCTCTGTCTCTAAACAAGGTTTGATGCTAGATTTGTCATAAATTTAGAGAGTAATTCATTTTGTTTAATGTTATTACTTGCTATAAATATAGTTTTCTAAAAAGTATCAGCACATAGGTGAGCTTTTGTGAATTAAACAAGTAAAATTAAAAAAAAAAAATTCTATGAAATTGGTGTTGACTTTTGTCAAAGGTTCATATAGGCTGCGTTTGGTTAAAAGGGAAATGGGAAATGAAGGGAAGTGAAGTGAAGTGAAGCGATTTTTTTTTCTTTCCCTTTTGAGTATTTTGGTTGCAACAAAAGTGAAGTGAAATTAATTTACCATAGTTGTTTGGTTGGATATAAAATTGATGTAAAATAGATGTAAATTTTTAAAAAACTAATAATCCAACCAAACTCCTCAAAAGAGATGGAGGGGGGGGGGGAGAGTACTTTTCAATCCAGAACCCATGCAACTCTTCAAAATTTATATTGGTTATGTGAATCAGGTCATTCAAGGTCTGTATCAAATCAAACCAAATGTCATCAGATATTGTGTTCTATCACTAACCAAAATAAAACCTTTTTCATTCTATATATCAAATGAATGCAACATAAATAAATATTTAAAATAATATAAAAGATAATAAAAAAGAAAACAGTAATAGATCACAAGTGATAACGACTAAAAGGTCCATTCCAAAAGTCTTTTGGTCAAAACAAACCCACTAGATCAGTAATGCTCCATCTGAATCAAACCCAAATCTTTTGGTCAAAACAAACCGAATTGATTCACGTGAGAGAGAGAGAGACAGAGACAGAGAGAGAGAGAGATCGTTGAGAGTCATGAGCGGGGTGAGAGTTACGAGAGTGGGAGAGATCGTGAGAGTAGGGTTTTTTTTTTTCTTCCTATTTTGGTGGGGAAATAAAAAGGGAAATTATAGTGGTTAAGTGAAGTTTTTTTCACATGTAAAATATATTTCCCTTCCAATCAAACATCTAAATTTATTTTTTCTGGGAAAAAAATTCCACTTTACATAAAAAATTTGCATTCCCCTTACAACCAAACAAAGCCATAGGTCCAATATATTGTAAACTAATATTGAGGTTACCCACAAATAAATGATTACTTATATTTAGATCGAATTTTTTTTGTACAATTTATTTAGATAGATGACTGTAAGCAATATCAATCAAAATATATAAATCTCTCTCTCTCTCTCTCTCTCTCAACCAAAGTCCTCACGTGCATTTGCACGTGTCAGTTTTACTAGTATATATATATATATATATATATGTATATATTCATCCTTCAAGGAGATGGTTGTCCTGGTGGTTTGCATTTCTGATAATTTCTGCACCTGCGAGTTGGTGGTACTGAAGGCTGGGGCTGAGGTTTGCAATTCGCATAACGTTGTTGGTCGCAGAAGGACTTAGTGGGATTGAGAGCTACGTAACCCACATGTATGCTTCGCTCCTCTTGATCTGCAACAACCATATACAACAGATATAGATATATATATATATATATTTATAGAAAACAAATTAATTTAATCTATAGCTTCAATATTGCTATAATTAATCAGTACTCACTGGTTTGAGAAATCTCGGCAATTGCACGAGCAGCCACCGACGATGGTGGGATGAAAACATTTGAGAACATTAGGATGCAAAGAATGAGAAGAGCCTTCTGAGCCATCATTCTTTTTGGGGCTTTTTGTTGGGCTTTGTGACTTGAGAGATGGGAGAACCATTAGCCCATCAACCCTTTATTTATGCTACTTAGGTCCTTCACTACAGAGAGCAAAAAGATGATGATGATGATGATGATGATGATGATGATGATGATGATGATGATGATAATCATAATAATAATAATAATAAAAGAAGATAAGAATCTTGTGGTTGGAGAGAGAGGGGACTTGGTATATTTGCAAATTGCAAAACAGTCAAGCAGCAAAAACAAAAGACATTGACTCTTGGGTCAATGGATTAACAATCCCTGAAAAGAATCAGGTCACTCTTGAATTTGAATATGGGGGGGGCACTATCCGCTCCTACTCATGTGTGTGTGTGTGCGAGAGAGAGAGAGAGAGAGAGAGAGAGAGAGAGAGAGAGAGAGAGGGACTACTTATATAATGAACTACCTAATAAAATAAAAAACTAATATGTGTGATATCCCATATTGGTATGGAGTGGGAATGTGATTTCTTAGATTGTGTTTGGTTTACATCTTAGGTCGAATAATGCATTTCAAGAATTTATATCTACACTGAATAATCCAACCTTAGTCTTCCACCAATGGCATTAAACATCTAGAACTACTGTTTATTTAACGTATATTTGTCATCTCATCTTCACAACTATAACATTTTGAAAGCTTTTTGAATTGTATATATACTGGACCTTTTGAGATTAAGACTTCATTTGTTATGATTTCTTGAAATGCATTATCAACCAATAACACATATCAAACGTAGCATTAATATACCTATTGGTATTTTTCCCCTACTGGTCTAGACTTTTTGGATAGAATCTAATATGATAGTAGTTAGGGTTTTGATTTTGCAAATTGCAACCGTGCGTTCTTCAATATGTATTCGCTGTTGTGGTCCTCCTGATAGTTTAACATTTCACATTGAGAGATTAGGATCCATACAACTTGTGGCCTTATGGTCCTATACTTCCGTTTCCCCACAAGACCAAGTCTCCAATTCTATATTGAAAATGAAAATGAAAATCAAAATCAAAATCGAGTCAAAGTCATCACTGACTGGAAACATTTTTTCAAGATTCTTCTCACCCTTACCCTCACAGGACTTGTTATACAGTCACCATATTGGCCTCTCCATGCACAGCCACTCTTGCCTCATCCTGCCTATTCCCACAAAGACCAAGTCTCTAATTTTATTATGAAACTGAAAGTCAAATATAAAGACAAAGTCAATCAAAATCAAAGTCACCATTGATGGATGCTTTATAAGACATTGGTTCATTCAATCACCATCGTTGGCCTCTCCATAGGAAATGGACCATGACTCATTAGCACCATTCGCTTCCAACTATGCAATTGCCTCCTATATTCATAAGTTAAAGACAACCACTATTGCCTTATCCATCCAAATCTCCACAGTAATTGAAGTCTCCAATTACCTCATGAAAATGAAAGCGAAAGGTGAAACCACTTACGAGTGGATGTATTAATTCCAACGATCGATGCCAACCAGTGGCTGTGTGAAGAATGATATGATCTATATGGGACCCATGTAAATAGTATGAGAGAGAAAATAATAAAAAATCTTATGTGAAGTATAATAGCACATTGACTCCATGGGAAAGAAATCAAGTTTCTCTCATGTGTGAAGGAGAAATTCCCCTTCGTTAAAAAAAAAATATATTTCCTTGCCAATGGCCTTAAATGCTGTGGGATGGGTATAAAAAAAACAATGAATGGCATTTCGAACCTTCAATTAATAAGGGAGAGTAATGATGACAAATTGATTATAAGAATTTGGTTTAATTACTGTACTAAACAACCTCTCTTTTAGGGAAAGTGGTTGTTCTTGGTTGACGTCCAAGTCGAGGTCGTTAGAAATATCAGATTTGAGGTAAAATTTGATTCATTTTCGGCCCCTCCCATCCTTTTTTTTTTTTTGAAGTTGATTTTAATGTATGTGATGCGTATAAATCCTAGAACTACAATTGGAATTTCTAATTTTACTATAGTTTTTTAAAATCTTTGTGAATTATTTGGCCAATCCACTTTTTATGGATGAGCTAGAAATCAATTCAAATTTGAAATTAGAATCATATCATAATCAACAAGACTCAATTCCATTCCTTTTTAAGGATGCGCGCGGTTGGCTCTTACATTGATAGATTTAATTAAAAGTTAAAGTTTTGAAGTTTAAAAGAAGGCACGTAATAGGGAAAGAAGCAAAAGAGGTATTCAAACAATAGACGATCGACACAAAATATATCAAGATAATGCAAAGCATAAATCATGACCTTGGCTGGGGTTGAATCCTCCAAGGAGAGATATTGTGATAAAAATTTTGATTTAATATGCTCAATTCGGCCAAAGACATTGCGATTCCAAAGAGTCATGGACCTCAAAGAGGCCAGTTTAGCCATAATGTTCTCACATCCAAGATTTTCCCAACTATGGGAGCAGAAGACCAGAAGTCAGGAATCAGGATGGAACATCCATGCATGTTGGTAGTGGAACAATTTTTATATGATAGTTGGGCTGTGGGAATGCTGAAAATAATTGGGTTGTGATCAGATCCAATGGAAGCTCTTTTGGAGAGAGAGGAAAGGGGACACAGAGACAGCCAAGATGCACTCGCATTGGCTCTATCGAGGCATTCTTTAATGAGATTTGGAGACAATTGTTTGTTAGACCAAGTGAATTAATTGACTTTGAAGGAAATGGGGTGGAGATTGTAAGTGGATAGGAGACCTTCCAAGTATGAAGAGGAGGTAGTGGGGGTAAAAGGTCTTCCCCCACTCTTTTGTTCCTGAGAAGTGATTTCATTGAAATCTCCAACAATCAGACAAGGGATCTTCATTCGAGGTCAAGAACGACTCAAGCTCAGTCCAGAACTCCAGCCTATTACTAGGTTGGGGTGGGGGCATACCGGTATATTAGTGTCCAGTGAAAGGGTAGATCTCCTGATGGTTCCATGAGGATAGCAAAAAAGCTGGAGCCAGTGTATATAATGGAAAACTTCACCCACTTTTAGATGATCAACCACAAACCTCCTTTTTTCCCGGTAGAGCCTGAGCTATTGATGAAATAAGACAAGTTATACCCATTGGAGTTTTCAAAGGGTTTGACAGAGCCATGGTCAAGAGTCTTTGTCTCACATAAAGAGATGATTTCAGGTTTAATGACCTTCACGTGGTTGTTTAAGCATCCCCTGGTTAATTTACCATGCAAGCCCCTCATGTTCCTAGTTAACTCATCTTTAAAAGCTAATCATTAAGGAAGAGAGAGTCTACTCATATAATGGAATACCTAGTATTGTATAAAAAAAAAACTAATATGTGTGATATCCCATATTGGTATGGAGCTGAAATTTGATTTCTTGGGTTGTGTTTGGTATATATCCTAGGTTGAGTAATGCATTTTAAGAAATTATATCAAATGCAATCTTAGTCTTTCACCGATCATCTTAAACATCTAGACCCGTTATTTATTTAACCTATATTTGTCATTTCATCTTCACAACCACAGTATTTTGAAAGCATTTAGAATTGTATATTGGACCTTTTGAGATTAAGAGTTCATTTGTTATGATTTCTTGAAATGCATTATCGACCAATAATGCATACCAAACGTAGCATTAATATACCTATTGGTATTTTTTTTTCCTATTGGTCTAGACTTTTTGGATCGAATCTAACATGATAGTAGTTAGTGTTTTGATCTTGCAACTGTGCATCCTTCAAAATGTATTCGTTGTTGTGGTCCACCTGATTGTTTAACATTTCAACACAGTAACAATAACTTATTCTTAGGGGTAATTAAAGAGATTAAGGCTCTGTTTAGTAGCCAAGAGAAGAGAAGAAAAAAGTACAAAAGTAGTATTATTTTCTTCGTTTAAGAAATTCCCATTATGTTTGATATGTCCTGAACCAAGAGAAGAAATTTTTATTTTATTTTATTTTATTTATATATATATATATATATATATAATTTTAAAATTCACCTTAGGAATGGTGAAGTTTTCTTGTGCTTCCGAAGAAAAAAAAAAACATTACCTAAAACACAAGAAAATAGAAAAAAAAAAATCTTTTCTTTTTTTCTATTGGTAGCCAAACGGACATATATATTTTTTTATTTTCTTTCCATTTCATTTTATTTCTATTCTTTTCTTTCTTCTATTATCTACCAAACCAGCTTAAGAGAAGAGCGTACAATATAAGACTGCTGATTAAGTATATAATCTGATGGAATAAATGTAGAGCTGTAACAAAAGCAAGATTTAAGGAGATAAGGATCAAATTTTCGTTTGAATAGATGAGGATCCACACAACTTGTGGCCTTAAGGGTCTCATACTTCCCATTCCCCACAAGACCAAGTCTCCAACTATATACTGAAAATGAAAATCGAGTCAAAGTCGTCACTGAGTGGAAGCACTATATATATATATATATATATATATATTTTTTTTTTCCAACATCCTTCTTACTCTTACCCTTATAGGACTTGTCATCACCATATTGGTCACTCCATGCCAATGGCCACTCTTGCCTCATTCTGTCTGAGTCAGCTTACTTGCACACTGCCATGATCTTCACTTAAATATGAGTAGGTACGGAATAAATAAAAAAACTCACACAATGCGAAAAATAGGATTCGGTCCCACGACCTCTTCCCCTGTGTGCCAGCTCCACAAGCCGAAACTAACACCACTAGGCTATCCTAGTGTTCGTATTCCCACAAAGACTAAGTCTTTAATTTTAAATGAAATTGAAAATCAAAGTCAAAGTCAAAGTCTCCCATTGCTTGGATGCATTATAAGATATATGCAATCACATCGTTGGACTCTCCATGGAAAATGGACCACGACGATAGCATATTAGCACCATTCCCTTCAATTCCAAATATGCAATTCAACGGGTGCATGGCGGGGTCCCATGCGACACCAGTGGCCGTGTGAAGAATGGTAAGATCTATATGGGAACCTAATTAGGAGAGAAAAATGATAATAAAATCTTATATGAGAGGACAATAATACATGGGATATATATATTTATAAGATAAATCTAGCTTGTGTCATGGTAAAATATCATAAAGCACCAACAATGCTTTGATAAAGGGTAACATCTGATAACAAAGATTGTTATGCGATCTATGAGATAATTAGAACTAACTTCATGGCTGACTTTGTTGCTTTTTTCCATGGAATACACCGAACATCTTTGAAGGAAATCAGGAATTTGTAGATAGAATGTGATTCTCAGGCTATTGTTTCTTGCATAAAAAAACAGAATATTCCATGATGCTTTTTACAAAGATGGTGGTACTACAAATGTTATTTGGACAACATAACTTGGACTATATCTCATTGCTATCAGGAAATAAATACTATAGCAGACAAGCTAGCCAAGCATGTTGCTACTACTCGTACTTCAAAGATTTGGAATGCTTCTCCTTCTTTTATAACTTATGAGCTTAATTGGGACCTTGAACATAATTCTAAATTTCGGTTTATATAATTTACTTTGTCTTTCTTGCTTTGAGTCTCTTTTCTGCTGATGGCCATACTGAAGGTGGAATAGAGGCTTGAAGGGCATTTGTAACTTCACATCTGATGATTATTAATATACTTTTACTGACCTTTTAAAAAAAAAAAATTGGAAAACAATTCAAATTTGAAATTAGGATCATATGGTAACCAACAAGACTCAATTCCATTCCTTTTTAAGGTTGCGGTTGGCTCCTACTTTGATGGATTTAATTAAAAGTTGAAGTTTTGTAGTATAAAATAAGGTACGTAATAGGGAAAGAAGCAAAAAAGGTATTCAAACCATAACAGATGGACACAAAATATATTAAGATAATGCAAATTAAGCATAAATTATAATATTATCTTTGCTTTTTTTTTTTTTTTTTTATCATGATCAACATACATATTTCAGTTTATCTGAACATAAACTTATTGGATCACAACACATGAAGTAAGAACTGATATCTATCGTTGTGAAAGTACACTGAAAATTATTATAAGTCTTCATATCGAGCTACTCACGAAACCCAACAAGAACCTCGTCGGCCCTTAGCTTTCTCTTAATTAACCACATGATACCATATTTACTAAAATAGCATTAGCTGAAGCTACTATATATATTTTCATCCTTCAAGGAGATGGTACTGATCTAAAGAGGCGGCGGAGGTGGAACTTTAGGTGTCCGGCCGCCGCTGCGGCACCTGTTATAAATGGAGCACCGGCTTTGTGGTACTGAAGGCCTCCGAGGCAGGCAATTCCCATAATGTTTTTCGTCGCAGAACTTTGTGGGAGTGAGACCTACGTAACTCTCTGACGTGCTTCGCTTCTCTTGATCTGCAAGAACCATATATAACAGATACTATATTACCATTATAAATAGAAAAGAAACTAATTTAACCTATAGATTCAATCAATATTATTGCTATAATCAATCAGTACTCACTGCTTTCAGAAGTTTCAGCAAGTGCACGAGCAGCCACCAAGGACTTGGGTGGGATGATAACAGTGGAGAACATTAGTGTGCAAAGAATGAGAAGAGCCTTCTGAAACTGAGCCATCTTTTTTCTTGTTAGGGTTTGTGACTCAGACATGATGCCAGAACCATTCGCCCACGAACCCTCTATTTATAGTACCTAGGTCCTTCACTAGAGATAATTGGAAGATAAGGATATTGCGGTTGGGGAGAGAGAGAGAGAGAGAGAGAGAGACAGAGAGAGAATATTTACAAGTCGGTCAAGTGCAAAAAATAAAAGCCATGGACTCTAGGCCAATGAATTACAATAGCTACAAGAGTCAGGTCACTCTTGAATATGGGTGTGGTCATTCTTGCGAAAGGGTCTTCTCTTCTCAGTTTTTCTTCTCTTTGTTGGTTTCGACCATAAGATAGGATTCCACTCCATAGAGTTTAGGGATCAGAAAGTCATCAGGATCACTCCCTGGTCCGTGGACTCTTGGAGAGGAGCCAAATCTTCGACCACATCTTTTTGTTGTAAACCTGTTATGCTTTTAAGCAGGAATTTTTCTTCTTTTTTCTCTATTTTGTTTCTAAACAAAAGGTCGAGAACACCTCCACCATGCGATTTGAAGTTGAAAGGCCTCCCATTGCGCCCCCCCCCCAAAAAAAAAAACACAATAAATAGAATTAGAGGCAGTATTATTTTATGTACCACCTTGTTTTAGGGTATGGGACACAGATTGGCTGCTCCGATCGATCAAGATTGGTATCAACATAGGTCAATCCCATATTGGTGGAATGGTACAGAGTCTACAAACTATCACACCAAAAAAAAGTACAAATCAGGGTAAAAAACTATAAAAACAAAATGTCTACCACAATAAATATTCATAATCAAAGGTGATAATATTTTTTGATGCTAAATATTAAAATCTTTTGTTATTTTTTATTAAAATAAACTTTTAATTATCAATGGTACCAAAATACCGCCGTTAAATATTCACAATCATTAACGGTAATATTTGACAACCGCTAAGACTGCGTTTGGTAATGTTTCAGAAAAAACATTTATGGAGTTTTTTCATTCTATGGGAATGAAAAAAATGGAATAAAGCACTTGGTGCATTTATGGTGTGTTTCGGTATTTTTTTCTTTTTTTCCTTAACAAAAAGTGAAAAAAAAAAGATGCTAGAAATGAGATTTGATGGAATGACAAAAGGTAGTTCCGTCATTCCAGTTGTTTTCCAAAAAAAAAAGGGTATTTTGACACAGAATTTGAAATTTCCGTTTCTGACACGAAATATCGTTTCTGAAACAGAAATATTACCAAACGCAGCGTAAATGTTAAGCTCCACTGCATTTTGTTTTATTAAAATAATATTTTAATTCTTTACCAAAAAAAAAAAAAAAAAAAGCTTTAATTGTATACGTTAATTATGCGATGGCAATTTGTAACTGCCATAATATACAACATTTAGTGGCATTATTTTTATTATCGCCACTAAATGTTCACCTTTACTACACTCCCTTTATCAAAATAATATATTATGATGCATTTTTTGAAACGTTTCAGCCATGCATGATTACTATAACTTGACACGTATTAGTTGTATCGGGCCCTATCGGAGCTAAATCTGATACACTGAGTCAGCACACCATTTTGGTATCGGCTTAAGTATGCCCCTATATTAGTAAGTAAAATAGAAAGAAAAAAAATCATAAATATAAAATGAATGTTTTTTATTTAAAAAAAAAAAATTTCCTTTGTGAAATATTGCGCACAAAAATACAAACAACATTATTAAGTTTGTAAAAATCGGGATCATATCGGATTTTTCAAATCTGATCCCAATTTTTAAATCCAATATTTTTATTTTATTTTTCTTGGGATGCAAAAATCCAATAGCCAACTGCTTATATACTCACTTCTTACATGAACCGGATTTGGCTCGTCTACAGCTCGGAGGTGAGCTGCCATTCTGGTGGCTCGGTCTAGATGGGTGACACCTGCTCTTTTTTTAATCCGAGGGAGGAAAACGTGGAAATTGTATTGGCAAGGCTGAAGCGCAGTAACTGTACATTGGTGACACCTGTTCTTTTAATTTTTTTTTTCCTTCCTTATCTTAGTAACTGTTTCATTGGGTACCTCTGGAGGCATTGAAGCGCAGTAACTGTATGTTGGTGTGATCGTTTATAGGTAATTTTTTTTATACTTCAATTCTGAACTCTGACATTAAGACATTGCAGTCGATGCCCCCCCTACATGTGTCTCTAGTGAGTATCTTCATGCGAACATATCAGATGGGCTTAAGAAGAAATCACCTCGTAAAGGGGGAAGGCACCATAAGAGTTGGGTAGAACAAGGAAATTGTTGATGCTTCCCAATCTTCTCATCTAATTCAACCAAGTGTACCCTTCCATTTAGGGGACTAAAACCCTTCTGGTGGATCACAAGATATGGATAACAACATTTTCTTAACTTCACTATTAACGGTAAGAAATTTTTAAACTTGTTTTTATTTCATTTAGTTGTATGTATTAACTATTTTTGCTGCCTTGTGCAGGGATCTTTTCATTATTCTCAGGCTTCCTTGTTTACTTCCCAATCCTAAGACAAAATATGATCTCAAGTTAAGCCATGTTGGTTAAACTCTGTATCACTTAATGAGTTGAACTCTACTTTTCCGGATACTATTAGTTACATTTAACAACTTTTAAGTCATTTATTTTACCTGGTAAATTGGCCAATTACTGTTTCAAGGTTGTCTCTTTAAATTTGCTACTATTTCAGTAACTTTTTACTTTTTTTTTTTTCCTAATATATATTAGATTAAACTAACATGCATGGTTTATGTAGGTAGGTGAGTCTAGCTCAAAACGGAAGAGCAACTGGGGTAACACCCAGTAGATGGTGGTTCGAATCCATCAAGACTCCATGGTGGTTTTTGTAAATTGAAACAGAAGAGCAACTGTTGCCGCAAATTGTTGTATTACTGATTTTTTTTTTTGGTCAAGTGGCAATGGTTTCCTGCGCATAAATGGTTTGCAATGATCTTGTGAACCTTGCTGTGAGCAGAAAGTTTGGATGATGTCACTGTGATGATCATTAATCGACAGGAATTCCAATGCAATAGCTGAGAAAAGCACCATTATATATATATAGTTCATATCTCTTGTGGGACTTAAGAGGCAATGCTCTATTTTTTATCGCACATCACTACCTGTAAATGTAAAATGATGGTGGAACCTGTAGTTATTCATCATTTTGATTGAGTTATTGACATGAGAGTCTTGATGGATTCAAACCATCATCGCTAGGGAACAAGCCCAGGTGCTCTTCCTTTTTGAGCTAAAGACTCATTGGGACTGTTCCCTTTTCTCTATTTAATCAAACAAGGATTAAGATTTATTTTTTTTGGGGGTGGGGGGGCGAGAGGAGGGGCTTCGCCATTCTTCAGCTTGGAGGAAAGGTTAACAATGATTCCTTTCCAAGGCCAAACAAACAGGTCATCTTGCTCAGTGGACTTAGCTTCTGGCTTCTAAAGGCAACATCTGAATGCTTTACTTTGTACTTTCCAGCCTTCAGTTGTTCATATGGTTTCTCTTTGGACTCATCAATCTCAGATTCATTGATATCTGAGTCTTCTTCTGAATCATAGTCCATTTGACTAACCAAATATTAACTGGTAGCAAGCGTGGGAACTAAATGGGAAACTGCAAGTGTGAGATAATCAATTAAACTCAGCATCAGGATGAGAAGAGAGAGCATAAAAATAAGATAAGAAATTGGTCAACAGTAGCAGAAAAGTTAGTTGGTCAGACTGAGGCTCCATTATAGTATTTCTCCAATAAATCAAATACTCACAAAGATTAACTGCATTAGTGTCTTATTGGGAGAGGGTGGGCAATTTTTTTTATTTTTTATTTTTTTTTGGGGGGGGGGTTGGGTGGTGGGGTGGGGTGGGGGTGGCATAAACAAAAATGTGAAGCTGATTCCCAAGCTTCTATAGCCAACATGATTCTAGACGAAAGCCAATCAATTGAGACTTATAGATAAGAAGGATAAGAACAAGGAATATGTGGACAGAAGGATAGAGCAGAATGGCTAAGGTGGCTATGTGCTCACTGAATGAATATCAAGCTAAACAAATATCTTTTCTTGATGGAAGCAAGATCTGCCTGGTGCAATTGCATGAAATGCTGAACTATCGAGAAATAGCATCTTCGCGAAATCAGCAAGATTGGTATAAGGATGATAAAATGACTAATGAAAATACTTGAAAAGGAAATTTCAGGAATGAGTTAGTAATGAGCCCAAATAGGGGATTGCAAAAGTTGATTACACCAATACTTTGAACATGTATAGTGAGTTAGAGTAGCAGCACTGGTGGGAAAGAGCAGTTAAATGTAGTTGTAGAAGAACAAGGCAGGAAGCAAAATGGGAGCAGATTTAAAGGTGCATTGCTTAAAAAACAAGTAACAAAAGCAGGAAATTAATCCTGTTGTGCACCCAATTTAGAGAAGGCAATTAGGATAACAATGAAAACAATGGTCATTATAAATACAAGAAATGTTTATCAAGGAGACATAGAAACAGCAGTGGAATATCTGTTATGAAATATGAACAATAAATAAGATAACAAGTAGAAGACTTGGTCACCACAGTTTGTATTTGGATTGATTGAGAGAGCAGCAATCAACTCTAAGCTTTAGCCCAACTACTTGGTACAAATCCTGCACATGGTTCCACCTTAACTAAGGTCATATAAGCCATTAACTCATAGACATTCACCACTTTAAATTTCCCATTGTCATCTTCTTTTTTTCGCTAAAGGGTCATGTATATTAAGAAAAAAGGGAAAAAAGTAGAAACTGTACAAAGAAGATCCATAAAAAGAGGATCCAAAGAAAAACAAAAAACCAGAAATCACCCCACCTAGAACCCACCCCCACCTACGGCATTGCCATCAGCGGAAAGATAGGTGCTAGGCCAAAAAACAGAAATTGAAAACTAATAAAATCTGAATCGCGATCTGCCCATCGCATCCTCAGCCATGAAGTCAAGCACCTCAGGAGGCCATGCCACCACTGATGTAGATGCTTCCTTCTTAGCAGCCATCTGCGCCAGGAAATCTGCTATAGGGTTTGCCTCTCGATAACAATGAGTGATTTTCCATCTTATACCATTGAGATAAGAAATAAGGGAAGACCACCTTTGCCAAACAAACCACGGGACCCAGCCCCTTTGAAACATGAGCACCACAGCGCCCGAATCACATTCAATCCACAGAGATGCACAATTCAGCTCTCTTGCTCTCTCAATTCCTTTAATTAAAGCTTGAAATTCAGCATGGAAATTTGAAGCTATTCCTAAATAGGAGCTATAAATCGCTATAATCTGGCACTTGCTGTCCCTTATAATGCCACCTGCTCCTGGATTCCCTGGATTACCCAAGGACGAGCCATCACAATTTAGCTTCCACCATCCATCCATCGGAGGCAGCCAGAAAATTTCTCGCACCCCTTTAATCTTCCTTCTTGGCACCTCTATATTAAGCTTCAAGCATCTCTCAGAATCTAGTCGAGATTTTATTCTGTCACTTTTTCCTGGGCCACGTCTTTTAATCTCCTCCATTATTGTATGAAAGACTTGACCATAAGATCGATGCAGACCCCTAAATCTCCTTGAATTCCTTTCCATCCAAATAAAGTATGGAACAAGAATCAAACCAGCCATCCACATTTGAGACAGTCTAATGGCTTTGGATTTTTGAGTCCACCATGAAACATGCGCTGAAAAATCATCCCCCTGATAGGACCAATGAAAACCAAAGACTTCAGCAAACGCCCTCCAAATGTAGACAGCTCCATCACATTCCACAAACAAGTGATTTATAGACTCCTCAGCCTTATTGCATACCTCACACCTAGAAGGGAGCGGCACTCCTTTTCTTTTTACCTTGTCATCACAAGGAAGCTTTCCATGCATAAGTCTCCATCCAAACACTGATTGGCGGGGGATCAAAACCGAGCTCCACACCATTTTTGCCCAGCCCACTTTAGGAGAAACCTTTCTCAATGCTTCCCAGGCCGATTTAGTGGAGAAAGCTCCTAAGGAGGATAGAGACCAGCAGCATCGGTCTTTCTGACCCTGTGGCAAGGATATATTCCCTATAGCTTTGAATATATCTTTTAAAAATTCAGACTGAATAGGGGGAAAACACCACTTACCATCTTCAATAAAATCTGCCACTCTGCAATTGCTATGAGAAAAATGAGACAAAGGGAGGGGGGAGAGCTCAGCAATAGACAAAGGACCTATCCATCGATCCTTCCAAAAAAATATGTCCTCACCTGTACCCACCATCCACCGCTCAGATAGAGATACAAAGTTCCACATCTTCGCAATTCCTTTAAACACCGAAGATGCTCTATAACCCTTCTTGAGGTCTCCACCTTCATTCACAAATCTAGCCCGCAAAAAGGAACTAAAAGCAGATCCTTCATGCTTCATTTGCCACACAAGTTTGCTAATCACTGCACAGTTGACATCCCTTAATCGCCTGATACCTAAACCCCCTTCCTCCTTAGGTCGGCATATCTCTTCCCATTTCATAGTGATTTTCTTCACTGTGGAAATATCCCCAGACCATAGGAAATTCCTAATCCAGCGTTCCACCGTTTTAATCACCGATTCAGGCCACCAATAAATGGAAAAATTATGAATAGGCATACCTAAGATCACAGACCGAATGAGCTCTGCACGACCAGCCATTGAAAGGAGTTTGCCTTGCCATCCCTGTAATCGAGATTTAATTTTATCCATAAGAGGAAGCATCCTATCCTTCTTGACAGTGCCCTTGAAGATCTCAACCCCAAGGTACCTCGTCGGAAGAGAGCAAATTGGGATACCCAGCAGATCAGAAATATACCTCTTCCTGTGAGGGGCGACTTTGCCAAAAAAAACCTTACTCTTCTCCAAGCTTATTTTTTTGCCAGAAAATTCTTGGTAATTACTCAGAAATTCTCCAAGACATCTAACATGTTTTGCTCCTGCGTTCATGAAGATAAAAATATCATCCGCGAAAAGCAGATGACTGGGGACAGTAGCACCTCTAGGACCAGGGAGCGCCTTCAGTTTTCCCTCCTTTAATAGACCATTTAGACCCCTGCACAAAACTTCTTCTGCCAAAATAAAAACCATAGGAGATAGCGAATCCCCTTGTCTCAAACCTTTCTCAACTCCAAAGAAACCCACCGGACCACCATTCAATAACACTGAAATTCTAGAAGAAACCAAGATTTCATGAATCCAAGCTAACCACACATCCGAAAAGCCAAATTTTTTCAAGACCGCAAAAAGAAAATCCCATGACAATGTGTCATAGGCTTTCTGCACGTCAATCTTAATACCCATGCCACCCCCTCTGACAGATGTATGTAATAAATTAGCAAGCTCAGAGGCTAATCCAATATTAGATGAAATAATCTTACCTTTCTGGAACGCCCCTTGCTCATCTGACACCAATCGAGGAAGAAGGCAAGATAACCTCTCAGCCATGATCTTTGATAGGACTTTACAGAAAAAGTTTGCCATGCAGATGGGGCGAAATTTATCCAGAGAGACTGCTCCCTCCACCTTTGGAATTAGCGTCACAAAACTGTTATTTACCCCATTCGGAAGCTTCCCACCGCGGAAGAAAGCAATCACAGCCCCACAAAAATCGTCACCCACTATCTCCCAACACTGTTTAAAGAAAGCACCTGGGAACCCATCAGGGCCAGGAGAGCTATCTGGATCCAACCCCCATACCACCTTCTTAATCTCTTCTCTGGCAGGAATAGCTTCTAATATGGAAGAGTCCTCCCTATTCACCTCATTAGGAATCACCTGCAACAGCTCCATATGATCTATGCAATGGTCCGCTTTATGAAAATTTTCAAAAAAAAATGACACATATTCTGCCATCTGCAGCGGCTCAGAGACCATTGTACCATCTTGTTTTTTCAAAGCACGAATGCTGTTTTTTATACGTCGCACCTTAACCGATAGATGAAAAAATTTTGAGTTACGGTCTCCAAGTTTCGCCCAATTGCAGCGAGCTTTTTCAGCCCAAAGTTTTTCGGGCATCTCCACTGCTTTCAAGAGCTTAGATTTCGCCTCTGCTTCTCTGGAGTATAACTCATCAGACATCCCTATCTGGTCAATAGTTCGCTGGACTTCCTCCACTTCTGCAGTAGCATCTTTAAGAGCTACATCCAAGTTAGGGAAAGTCTGTCTTGCCCACCCTTTTAGAGCACTCTTAACTGCCCTTAATTTATATGCCAGCCTGCCAATGGGACCACCCCTAACCTCCCTAGACCACACATCCCTCACCAGGTCCACAAAGGATTCCTCTTCCATCCAAAAACGATGAAGTCTGAACGGGGCATTTCGAGGCTTAGGAATCGCTGCTGAGGAAAAAAGGATTGGAGCATGATCTGAAATTGATCTATGGAGCACCTTCTGACCACAATCACCAAAAACGTCCAACCATTGAGCATTGAAAAAACTTATGTCAAGCCTTGCCGCTACATGTCCTCTACATCTATTGTTTGTCCAGGTAAAATTGGATCCTTGGGAAGGAGAGCTAATCAAATCACAAGCATCCACCACGGCCTGGAACTCTGCCGCGGAACCCACATTGAATCTACCAGGACCCCTCTTCTCATGGGAATATAATGTGGCATTAAAGTCCCCCAAAACAACCCATGGACAGGACAGGGCAGCCACAATGCCCATCTCCACCCAAAGATTCCTACGCTCTGCCCTGAAACACGAAGCATGAATCACAGAAACCACAACCTGCTGACCATTCCATTGCATAGAAACTGAAATCATCTGCTCTGAGGACTGAACCACCACAGGCCTCGCAAGAGAATTTTTCCAGACTACCCAGAGGTTTGGCACTTTATCAAGACGGGAGTTATGGATAAATTCAGACATGAATCCCAATCGATTAAAAAAACGAGCAGGGAAAGAAAAAGAATCCACCATGGGCTCTGCAATACACACCACATCAGGGGAGTGATCACGAAGAAAAATATGCAACGCTCTAGAAGCCGCTGCCTTTCGAACACCTCGGATATTCCAATAGAAAATCCGCATAATTAAAAAGATGTTCCATCAGACTTGTCCGACCTCAAGGTCTGACCACCACCTTTCTTTTTCTTTTTCTTTTTCTCCCCTGCGTCAATTCCTTTCTCAATCATCTCTGCTGCATTGTCGACCACTTGAACTCCCATCTGAGCAATCTCCTTCCTGCTCAAAGGGAGCTGCAATGGGGCAGTATACTCCCTATTCATCACTGTACGACCCCCTTGCCGGTCAGACCTCCTCGAGAACTACCTAGGGACACCCCTGTCCTTTTGTGACGAGCAGAAGACCTCACCCCACCCTGAGTGGAGGATGCAATAGCCTTGCTCACCTGCTGCTAAAGCTCCAACGGTCCAGTGATTAAAACTGAACCCAACTGGTTCGGTTCTCCTTCCTTAACCATATCCCGGTCTGATTCCTGCCCAGATTCAGAGGAAGACTCCTCATCCGACCGGCCCACCTCATCATCAGAAAATAACGCCTCCTTATCTGAATCAGAAGATTCAGACTGTATTTCCTCACTATCATGAGCTTCCTTATTAAAAATCTCCCCCTCCTTAGCCGTTTCCAGATTTTCCAAAATAGGAATAATTGAATTGTGAGATGGAGAAATCAAATCAATTAAAATCTCACCTTCTTCCACATTTGGTAACTAAGGCAGAGAATTAAGAGGAAAACAAGATCCCGCCAGTACTCCATCAGTGTTCACACGTTTTGAATTTGAAATCACAAGATCGTGATCCCTTCTTTCCAAAGAAGTGTTGATGCAAACCGGTGAGTTACTCGTTCCCAAGTTGACTCTATCTTCTTCATACACCGCCCCTGGTATCTCTGCATTGGCTCGAGCATTCTGCCGCTCGTCATAGGCCTTCTTTTCTCGGCAGGCGTGAACTTGGTGCCCCAGTTTTTTGCAGAAACCGCATTTGCCCAATGAATCCTCGTATATCAACTGCTGCTTGAACCAGAACAAAATTTGAGTCCCAGGCTGTTTACGTTCCACTTGGATTTCCTCCAGCCTTGGAACCCCCACTTCCATCTCCACCAGAACACGAGCATAATTTCCGTATATAACGCTCTTGGTGCGTTGATCGAAACCAACTGGCCTCCCTACTGCCTTGGCCATTGTCAATAATACCTTTTCATGCCAATATTCCAGAGGAAGATCTGGAAATCGCACCCAAACCAGGACCTTATTGATCAATTTTTCATGGATGCTAAAATCTGGACGCCATCTTTGAAACCGAACGAGTTGACCTCCAATCTTCACAGGGCTTCGCTTCCACATCTGGGCCATGTCATGCTCAGACTCAAATTGGAAGATCGTGAAGCCCTTACCCATGGGTATCATCTTCACTTTACCTTTCAGTTTCCAAGAGTCACGGGCTTCTCTGCGAACATCATCCAGGGAAAGAAAACGAAAATTGATTCTGCCAATCAGGGCAAATCGATATTTTAGTAATCTATCCTCGTAAGCCTCCTGGAGAATGATCACCTTGGTCGAATTCCCTGCATGAACAGGGTCGGGCAGTTCATCCACCATCGGTGTGTTTGAGCCTACCACATTCGCATAAGATTGTGTGGTATTTGATCAGTTGGGACGGTCACTTTTGCAGAAGCTTCGGTATCAGAACCAACAATGGAGGCAAAGGATTTATTTGCAGCAGCAGAAGGCTCCTTTCCTCCATCCAAAACCGCCTTCTCCATTGGAGGATGAGCCTTCCAAAAGTCTGTTAACCGGAGTTGCCTTCCCCTATCCGGCGGGTAGCCACCTCCTGGACCATCCCCTGTGACTGTGAAAGGGCTCTCAGACATCTTCTCAGCGGTTCCACTAAGTTGGCATCAGATCAAAAGAGAGAGAGAGATGTGTACTAACTTTCCCAAAAACATGGGAAAATGAGGTGTCCGATAAAGAACGTTATCCGATAGTGTCCTTTAGGCCCACATACATTAGGAAGTAGAGCTGTGGCATAGGTGTCTTTTCGTAGTCTGACTCCACTTACCTATCCAGTAGCTCTTTTTTTTTTTTCCCATAATGATGGGTGATGTAAAATATATCTGATGTTTTTTTTTTTTACCTTCGACTTAGGAGGAAACCATAATTAATATTACACAATCAACAACAAAGCTAATTTACAAGGGCTAATGCAATTCAAAGCCCCTAAGGTTACCGTTACTATTTACTTCCTTTTATGTATTGGCAAAATATCTCAAAATCTTAAGAAAATTATTTGATTTGATTTGATTATTATCGTGCCGAGAAAAATACCTTTTTGAGTCTGAGGTTGTTGTTGCAACCTTGGTTTTTAATTAGAAGTTTTCAACCAAACAAAAATTTAGAAGGTTGGAAAAAATGATCTCTACTCTTTACATATAGCTTGATAGATTAATCCTTCTGTACTTATTTACCTCTTGGGATTTTTGGAAAGTCCGACAAAACTTCTCTAGCCTACAAACTGGTAAGCCTTTCCTCTCCATTAGAACTTAAAATGAGTTTTATGTTCTTTTTTGAAAACTTGGGAGAGAAAGAGGAAGATTAAGGGGATTCATCAACTTTGATTTAAGATGGGTTATGGTTTTTATGATGTCATTCGATCCCTCATCTCTCAAAATTGAGTATCAATATGTGTTTGTTCTATTTTATATTTTCTTATACTTTTCTAATATTTTCTTATACATTATAATAGAAATATAAGATGAGAAGAGCAAAATTAAAGATGGAACTCATAAGAAATGAAAAGGTTAGAAGGATGACTTACTAGAAGAGAGTGAAGGGTTTCAAGAAGAAGATCCGTGAGTTCTCCACACTTTGTGATGTGAAAGCTTACTCTGTAATCTTCGGACCAAAACAAGGAAGAGATTCAGATAGTTTGGTTGAACCAGAGACTTGGCTAGAGAAAAAGAGGGATGTTTATGATTTCCTGAAATAGTTTCAGAATTATAAACAAGGAAAACAAGAGGTGGGTATTACTGAATTCTTCATGAACCAAATAAAGAAGTTTAGAGGCGAACTGAATCAATTGCATGAACAGAATGACAAAAAGCGGTTAGACTAGTGTTCTTTAGACCAATTTAGGACTCTCTCAATTGAACTAGATTTGAAGCTAAAGCATGTGAAGCAGAAATTTAACCAGACACAAGGGGAATTGGACTTAGTGGAGAAAGCAATGAAGTACTTCTCGTCTCCAATACCAGATGATGCACATGTGCAAGTGTTGCAGTAACAACATCCTCTCTTTTATGTGAAGGATCATTGTCTGCCCATCAATTTCACAGATGTTGTTGATTGTGGTGAAAACTTCTGCCTTGGGTCTACTAGTACTCTTCCTTATATACTCCTCCATTGATACCAATGGATCATTTTCATCAGAATTCCTCTTTGCTACCCCATATTGGGTAACTAAGGGATTATGTTCAACAATTCAAGCCAAGCTGTAAGTGGCTAAAATATCCTTGTAGATCCTCAATTCTATACCATGGGTCTGTTGACGCAGCTGTATTATCAGTATGATCATCATTATCGTCATCATTAGCAGCAACAACTTAATAAATCCTAAAATTAAAGATTGTTATAACAACAATGGTGTATCATTTATTTGTGATGGATGTTCTCACTGGAATAGTGTAGTAGTTATAATTTTTAGCTACTAACTTTTAAATTACATATGCTTCACTTGACAATTAACACCAGCTTGTTTTTAAGACAACTCCTCAGTTTCAGAGTTTGATTATCTGTAGTAAAAAGCAACCAATCAATTTTGACATTTTGAATGTAATTGATTTGAAACAAGAATAATAGATGATTGCCTGGTCCCACTTTGTCAAATAATCGTTCTAGCTATAGCTTTCTTGAATCTTGAGAAATTATTATCCTAATCTTTGATACTGTTTAAATCATCTTTGAGTAATCTGAAGTCTTTTCTTAATAGCCTCACCCTCTGAAACCTTGACTATTTGGAGTCAAACTGATGTAGACTCACACCCAAAGTCCATCTTAAGACAAAAAAGATGATAATGGTTAGGTTTCAATGATTTTAACCCTCCACTAAAGTGTTAGTATTTCTACAAAAGAAACTTGTTAACTACACTAGAATGCAATGGCTAAAAGTTTACAGGACTGGTCCTTGATCAAATCAATGTAGTAAAGGCACACAGGCAAATGCAAGCATTCCATAAGACAATGCAAGGACTAGGATGACTTTCCTGACTTGCCACAAAATTTCTCAATTAAACAATGGTAATAGTCAAATTCTTTTTGATTGATATTCAACTGTTAACAACTAGAGAGAAGAAAAAGAGTAATTCATGACTTGAATTAACTAAAAGCCCTATATGATTCCAGTCATTTCTCTACTCATTCTCCAAACCTTCCAAAACAAAAGAGAGGTGCAACTCAAGTCAATAAAAAAGTGATTTCAGTGATGACTCAAACTTGAACAACTTCCATACAAATACTGAAGAAATAAAATATTCAAAACGCATGAGGTGATCACCTAAAGTTGAATCATTGTCTAACATTCTCCGAGTAACACTTGAATTGATCGACTATCCCCGAGGAATTTTTGGTGTCCATCCCAAGTTGGCCAGCTTTGAGCTGTTCATAAGCTTTCTTGGGTCCTATCAGCCTTACTGGAATCCCAAACAAGACCACCTCTTTTAACTAACTCTGCAAGTTCCTTGATGCTCACCTCCTTTCCACTCCCCACATTAACATGATCTATCCCACTATACTTGTCCATAAAAAATACAATAGCATCAGCCAGATCATCAACATGGAGGAATTCCCTCAATGGGGAGCCACCATAACCTCTTTATCATCGGAAACCTTTGCCCAGTGGAATAGTCTAATCAAGGCCGGAAGTATATGTGAATTGTCGAGGTAAAAATTATCGTTTGGCCTGGACAAATTGGTGGGCATCCCAAAAAATGCATCCCAACCATACTGCAATTGATACGCCTCCCGGTTATCTTTGCCATTGCATGCCACTCATTCGTTGGCTTTATAGGATCAGCTCAAGAGGTCCAGTGAGCAAGGCATCCTCCGTAATCGGTTGTGGGGCAAATTTAGGATATATGCAAGAAGAGCCAAGGAAAATAAGATTCTTAAAGCGACTGTGATATGAAGCTTCAATGACATTGATTTGGATTTGGAGGTTAATGCGATTAAATCGGTAGGATATGTGTTGTTGGCATGAATCCCATCGAATTTGGTCATAGAAAGGATTACAAATTGGGGTTTTTCTAGGACGAAAAAGGATTCGATGTAGTATTATCTGGTAAGGTCGAGGTACTGGTGAGTTTTGAGAATATTGAGGAATCCAAGCTCATTAAGTTTTTAGACAATGGCAGACCCGACAAGGCCACGGTGGCCGACGACGAAGATCTTTGCTATTTTGTTTGAAAAAAATGAATCGACTGAGGTGGGGCTTCTGAGAAAGATCAAGAGCAAGAATGTCGATTCTTCCCATTGCTCCAGACTACCACTGCTTACAATCTAGAACTTAAGATCCCTTCACTACTAAATCTGTGGGAGAGATAGAACCCCCATTGTTCTCGTAAAAGCACCGTGGGAGTTGCCGTTGCAAGCCTGCAACCCCTTGACTCATCCTCACTCCGCACCGTTCGGCCTTGGCCTAAAATTTTGGAGAGAAAAAAGTATATAGGAAAAAGGAAATGAGGAATTGTGTTGACAAATTTACCCTTTTTATCATTTTTATTCCTATGTCCCGGGTAGGAGTTTTGTGCCAAGTAATAGTTTGCTCGATCATCCTCCCAAGCATCTGAGTGTCAGATAAGATCCTTAGGTCAGGGAAGGTGATGCAAATGATATTGCAAATAGGCATTCAAAAGGTATCAATTTGTATGATAGAATAGTACTTTTTGATTTAGTATTATGTCGGTTTTTACGATAAAACTGTGTGATATGTACCAAATTGTACCAAAATATTAAAATTGTATTGAATATCTAAGTCGGAATGGTTGACATATATACCGAATTACTCGCTTCATATACGTAGAAGACAAATATGGCACAAGTATTATATTGAAATTGTATTTATATAGAATAAAATACCATATCAAGCTAATATGATATATGATTTCAATATCTAATCTTAATCTGGAATGAAACCATATCGAATATTGTACCAATTAACACCCTTTCAATGCAAGGAGTAGACTGTTCTCCTCTGGGTGGATCCTGTTGCGGGTTGATTTTCATCCACCTCCTTCAGCACGAGACTTGAAAAAAGAGAGACAAAAACAAATAGAGGAGAGGGCCAGAGTCTTGCTCTGGAAAGGACTCTCTGATGCCTAACTTACTGTGGTTGCAATAGATGTGAGTTTTAGGACTAAGCGAGAGAAGACTGTGTGTCCGTTACCTAAGGCTTATTTCCTATCACTAGTAGAGGGAAGTAGTAATAAGAATTATGTGCTATCAGTGGTGTTTCGTAGGTGGCTTCCAAAAGAATAATATCCTAACAACCTGATAATGACATTCTGTGAGAATTACATGCGTTGTGGTTTAATTGAGTGAGCTTATATGGAGGGGATTATGGTCTTCCTTCTTGATTTACTACCAGGTGGTGGGTCTTGATAAGCCAAGTGATTACAGATAAAATAGATGCCCCCCCTCCTCTCCCTCCGAGTGGAGTAAATAAGTGCGATTTAGTTCAAATGAGCTAATGTCACCTGTCATGTCACGTGGTCCCTCCTTGCATGTGCTATCCCTATCAAATGGCCCCACTCCTTTTACACCAAACTGAGAAAACTGAGATAATTTGGTATCTTCTTTGGCAAGTTTACTTACATTTCTTCTTTAGTGGGATTCTGGCTAGGGTTTCAAATCTCCATAAATGCAATGTGGATGCTTACTCATCTAACCATTGGATCTTGCAGATTAAGGTGTTTGGAGAAGAGCGCTCGATGTTCCAATCTGAATTTTACCAAAAATGGGTTTTTGGGTCTTTTCAACAATTTTGAAAAGTTGGATATATCTCAAATCGTCTCCGACTCTCTCTTCACTCATCTTCCTCGTACTTCCCTGTTCAGAGATTGTAGCTGTGGGTTTTCATCATCTCCTCTTTTGAATCTTACTCTGTTTATTTTTCTCTGGTCTTCTTCTTTCAATTTTTCAAGATATCTAAGAAGAATGTTGCAAAGCCTAGCCATATAAACTCTGATGGTAGAGAGAAGTTCATTTTTGAAGAAATGGTTCTGATTGATTGCGAATCGGTCGCAGGTGGTGTAGAGGACATTTCGGCTGAGGAACAAGTAAGAGTGGTAATGCTACTCCACCGTGCACTTCGAGCAAGGTGACAATGATTAACATCGAGCCCTCTATGAATGTGAAGTGAGGTCTTGAAGACGAACATTGTTGGTTGAGTCTTGATGCCCTAACGGGTCTAAGGATGTACAACATTCTAGAGTATGTGGGCTTGAGGTTGGTAGTAGATGACGAGAAAGCATGTGATGAGTTTGATGGAGAAATCTTCCTATACTGAGATGCCTTAGTCATCGGGCTTCATTTCCCTTCCCACCCCTTCCCACCCCTTCATTTTCCTTCCCACCCCTTCATCATTACATTCTTTGTTCTTAGCTAGGGGGGAGCCTTTTTCTTTGAGTTTTCACCTATTGTTTCTACTCAAGAAAGAAGCAATGGATTCATCATGCCTTTGGTACATTACTCATTGAGCTGGAGTTAAAGTTGTCGAACTTCCCAGCAAGGTGTATGGTTGGAAAGGTAACTTCTTTTTGACGAGTGGGAATATACCTTCTAACCTTCCTAGAGTATGGACGATATATGACCGAAGTATTTGCACCGGATGTGAGGTGCTTGATGCTGATGATTCGAAGAACCTGATATTTTAAAAGGAAATGAAAACCTAATCTCAATTGCACAATTGGAGAAATAGGAACTTATTGTGAGATGCTGGTCTGAGTCTAGGTGGAACTTTGTGTACCTTGATTTCTTTTATTGTTGCGGTTGTTGTTCTCTTTTTCTTCGTTTTTTTATTTTTTATTTTTTTTTATTTTTTATTTCTGAGTTGCTTTTTGTGTTTTGAAGTGGACTTTTCTGTCGGGGGATCTTTTGGCGGAACTACGAGATCCAAGAAGAGAAGGGCATCATGAGTGCAGAAGGAAGTCGCAAGAGGAAAGACAAAACTATCAAGGCCATAGGCCATCAATATAAATAGGTCTGAGCATGGAGGTGGTGGCACCGTTGCGCAAGGAAAAGGGAGACCCTTTGGAGGTTGAGGAGGCAGTCCGAAAGGTGGTTCCTCCCTCTTCTCCTCCCTCCACTTAGAGGCACGAGACACACCCATAAGCAATGAGAGCAATGTCTATAGGGATAAAGCACTTGCTCTCTCTGGGATGGATGATGGGGTGAGGCCTTCTACAAGTATTTCCGCTCTCCCTCCTAGTGACCAACCTAGCTCGTCTACTCCTCACGCGCTCCGTCCTCCTCATGAGAGAAACAGAGGATCGAGATCTTCTCCCACCGAAAATAGGTCTTCAAGTTGTTGTTGGGTAGGGCTTCTGGTGTCCCTACTCGTTCTCACAACCTTGATAGTTCAACCCTTCTGCATAGGAGATGGGGTATTCACATTCCGGGCTGTAATCTTCCTTCTGATTCTCTTTTGCGAGACCATATCGTGGTTGCAGAAGTGGTGCTGCGGTTGGCACTACCCTTGGATGTCCAGTTCCTTAACACTTTAAGAACGATTGATCTTAGTTGGCATGCTGCCGTTATTCATGTAGATCAGTTCTCCTATGAGTTGGACATTATGTTAAAGAACTATCTTGAGTTAAGTGCAACTCATGCGAGCTTATAGGAAGAGAAGGAAAGGGCTAAGGAACTAATGATTCGGGCCAATGCTAGACTTCAGGAGGTAGAGGTTGCCTTGAATGATGTTGTTCAAAGAGCCGATGCATTGTAGGCTCAAGTTGTTGACTTTGAAGCAGATGGCTTAGCAGGGTTCCAGGGTTTGAGGGACCAATTGGTTGCAGCTAATAGCCGAGCAGAGGGTCTTTCCCAATCTATATCAAAGGCCATGTGGGTTGTGGGTGGGGAGGGGGGGCGGGGGGGAGAGCATGAGAAGGCTTTGGAGGAGGTGACCAAGCGAAGGATGACAGTAGAGAAGAGGGTGAGGACTTTGGAGTTGGAGCTGTAAACATCAGGTACGAGGGGACGGAGTTTTTAGATGCCAAGATTTCTAGTGAAGTTGTATGTCGAAGGAGCTCAAGAGGAATGAGGATTTGAAAAATCATATTGAGGTATTAATTGGAGAAAAGGATGATGTTGGGGAATCTCTAGTGCAGGCGCTCATGAGGTATGAGGAGTCCACCCAATTGATTGCTAGCTTGATGGGAAAGAGAGATGTTCTCCATAGGCAGAGGGATGATATAGAGGACCGATTGCACCAAAGTGACGTTTATGAATGATAAATCATAGATCGAATTGTTGAATAAAAAAAATTGGGTGCTATCATATATCTTTGTATCGGTTAAGTTCATGAGCTGGAGATAAGCGGACTCGAACCGCTGACATCCGTGACAATGTAAATCATCGCCTTTCAGGCCTCCCCAACTGATTCTAACAATGGTTGCAGATTTACATCATCAAGCTGAGGATTTGAGGTATCTCAAGGGTGATCTTAGGGCATATCTTGCAGCAACAGGAGCTGATCTTGGCAATGCCACGGGTGCCTTAAAGGTTGGGATTTGGCTCTTCTATGGCGCGGGGGTGCACCACACATCATCTAGCACGGCCCATCTAGCCGAAATGTGTTGAAGAGACAATTGGGTGCCCAAGAAGGATGATGCCACAGAGAGGAAGAGGTACATGCGAAACACTAAGCGAGATTCTCTGTCTTCTCCCCAGCCACCATTGCTGACCTCCAACCCCTATTTTGGTCCAAATTTCAGCCTCTACAAGCTGAACCTCTGCCGTAATACTTACCCGAATTCCAGCCCTTACAAACCGAACCTCTGCCAAAATACTTACCTGAATTTTAGCTTCCACAAGCCCAACCTCTACCCAAGTGTCCAGAAGAGTCGGGAAAGGTTGCAAGAAGGATGGAACCTCCGAAGAAAGAAGGCTAATGATCATGACCACTTCCGCCTGAGTCGGGAGAAAACTTGATAAAATCCGCATCCACAATAATAGGGGCCCAACCCTCTTGACCCAAAACAGACGTTGAGCACAGGTATAACTCCTCAACTTAGTAGATAGAATGTTGACTTTTAACTCATATGTGGTGGTGTACATAGTAGTGTAGTAATAACATATTAATGTATGCGATATATGATTATTTAGGGGAGAATGTTCGTTCTTAAGCATCTAGTAAGAAGATCTGTTGAACCAGGTAGAGTGGGTGCCTAACATCTTTCTAGCTGCACAACCTGACATTTACCCTCATCTCTGGACTAGACCAATTTTTTGGCCCTTTCCTTATGGATCAGGCCCACCCATCGAGGCCTAGGCCCTAACCCTAGGTGGTGACTCAAAATATTATGTTTGTCAATCCATGATATTGGACCATCGTCAACCTAATTTCATTTAATTGACTAGGTTAGAATGAAATTTGCGGAGAGACCATCGCTATGCGGATTTTGGCAGATTTCACCTATTCTACAAGAAAAGTGGCCCATGCGTTGGTGTAGGGGGCCACACTACCTATTAGGGAACCGTCACGCTTATTATTATTTGTGATATGAGAATTAAATTAAGGTTGTCAGTTGGTTTGGTTTCTGTCCAATTCAAGACACATTATGCACAAATTGAATCTGAATGTAAAATTAAAACCGAAATGATTCAATTTGATTCTTAATTGATTTTCACGTATGTGGTCTTTCTCAATTTCTCAATTTTGATTCAGAGTATTCATTTTGTATAGGGGTTTTTGCATGGATTTGGTTTATTTGATTCCCTCATGAGGCTAATGGCTACTGGCTACCGGCTACTGGCTACTATCAAGGGTTGATTAATTCCAGCTATACATTAACTATTGGTCCAATTTCTGGTTTTAACGGTTTGATTTCTGTTAGATCTACCGGTGTGAAACAACATTTTACACATCTACCAGTAATTTAAAAAAAAGGGAAAAAGAACCATATCGGTCTAGCATAGGAATGCCCAGCTGTGTCTTGACATTCCTATGCCAGTCCGGTAGAGTTATCCTACCCTTAAAAAAATAGGGCAAATGCAAGTCACAATAGATTAGTGATGTTTTCATTAATGGAGTTGAGTTTGGATCAGATTTAAAGCACGGTATCAACACTGGTAGCTATCGCCACTGATGTCCACATGGGTCAACATTATCAGACCGGATTAAACAGTTTTGCCATCCAAAATAGCGATACTTTTTTTTTTTTTTTTTTTTTTTTTTTTTTTTTTTACCATTTTACCCTTCCTTATTCAGGTACCATTAATATGGTATTGATTATGTATTGACTGATAGAAAATAAATGCGAAATCGATTCATGGAGATCAATGAGCATGCACGATAAATACTACAAAGACAGGTTTTAGGCATACCTGAATCCATGGCTGAAGAATAATAACTCCTCACAATCTTCTCGTATGCTCCTCGTATAACGGATCAATGTTGGTCTGGTCTACCCTCTTTCCCTTTTGCTTTTGGTCGTTAGCATCACTTAATGGGTCAGTGATAACTATATATAGGAGTGAGGGTAGGGACCAACTCTGCAATAAAATTAGGGTTTCCTCCCCATTAAGGAAACAATACCTTAGGTCCACACATAGTAATAAATATTTCATACTATTAAGGTGTGCTAATAGAATCCAATATCTCCATAGAGATCACTTACCAATAATATTAGATTCTTTCTG
>NW_024870651.1:207767-220008 GCF_013358625.1 Macadamia integrifolia
CATGTTTGATTATATATATATATATATATATATATAAATGGGCGAGTGGTAGCAGGACGTACGTATTGCAATCTTATTTTCACTTTCTTTTAATATTAGCCGTCCATTTAAGTTTAGATTAATCTAAACCATCTATTAGTTTTTTATATTGTAACTGATTCCTAGTTTTTAGGGTGGAGAGATGACAGATGTGGTTACTTAACTTGTCTAATATATTTTTACTGAACATATGAGAGACTTGGCCATACATATCCAAAAACCATCTTTACATATTAATCATCAAGGAAGGGATTTTGACAGTAAAGTTTGCATTTATGGCAAAAGACAAATTTGAATTTATAAAGTAAACAAAGCTGTTGAATATCTAGGATTTTATTATTACTTATTGGGTAGATATTATTAACCTATGAGAATTTACCATGGATGCAAATCTTCACTAAAATTGATAAACAAAACTTCAACTAGACTGGAGAGCGGTGAAAAAGGAAGAAGAAAGAAGGAACAACCATGAAGAAGAATCAAGGAGAGAGAGAAAGAGAGGATCGAGATTTCTAAGCGGAGTGAAAGGAGGAGTCCGCTTATATTGGGATTTTTATTATTTATTTATTTAAATATTAATAATATTAAACAGAGTTGTAACCGTTTACAACTCTGTTAGCAAGATTAACATATTTAACACTTGTCAATCATATCACTTACATGAACATTCATCGAGCTCTGAATGTTCTGCATTCCTATTTTTCTACACGTACCGCGACCATTTTGCCTATATATATATATATATATATATAGATATATTAGGAGCCTTCCTCTTGTCATTACTAGAATGAGTTTTGGAGGTGTGGGTCCCCTCGACGTGCAGGACAATCTCTAGCTCTAGCTTTCTCTCTCTTCCCTTTCCCCAATCAACTTCTCTTTCTGATTAGCCGTCTTCTCCCTCCCTAAGCAGGAGAAACAATAAGAGAATTGGTTGAGGAAGAGGAAGATGAGAGAGAGCTATAGTGAGAGAGATAGAGATAGAGAGAGAGATTGAGGGTTCAGGTTTGTAGGGTTTGTTCTTTATTTCCTACATGGAAGATTTCTTGGTTCAAGAATGTGGGGAGTAGCAGGAATTTCTTTTTCCTTTTTCCTTTTTGGTCTCTTACCATATTTCTTTATTGGCTTCCTTTGGAAACCTCATTAATTTATCAATTGCCTATTTTGTTTAGTGTATCTTGTTGGAATGACATGGGGTTGATTGGTTCTCCCAAGATTCTAGTATTAGTGGTATTAGAACAGTCGATTCACAAGACGCTAGAGAATATCATGAAGAGCCATGAGCTGTTTGAAGAGTGAGATATGCCCCATATTTTTCCTTTTTCGTTTTTCTTACTTGATTTATACATTTTTTTTTTTTTTGTTTTATTTATATTCTGCAGGGTCCCAGTTGCATATTGTGCCAACAGCGATAACTTCAACGGCCCTTCGACGACATTGACGATGAATTGGAAGAGCAACGAGATGACATGGTTTTGGTGAACTGATTGAGGTGGGTGCCCTATCGATCAAATTGGATTTGGCTTCTTTTCATACTAGCCTTTTTTTTTTTCAATCAAGAAAGGCAATGACTTTTGTAATCTAAAAAATAATAAGAATATGTGGATATTATATACTGCAGATTATGAATGGTTGTTAAGATTTTCAGTAACTTTATTGATTTCCCAAACTCCACATATCCCTTCAAAAACTGACATGAAAAAAAAAAAAAATTGTATTTAGTTGATAAAAGATTTCCTTATGGCCCATATTTTGGAGTCTCTTGTGATCAAATAGTACCCCTCCCCAAAAAACAAGGGATTTTGAAAAGGATGCGAAAATGGCAATCAGTATTATCAATCAGTTTGAAGGACTGAAAATTATCAATGCAATAAGTTCAGAATTTTTTTTGTAGTGAAGGCTATATCAGTGGAGCTTCCTAAAAGAAAAACAAATAAATAAATAAATAAACAACAAAAAGTCAGTAAATATTATATGACTGTTCTCTCGGGTCTATATGACTCTGGCTGCTCATCTCATTATTATGTCGTGTATTTGTTTCCAACAAATTTCTAATAGATAACTGTTTAATAACGGAATCAACAACTGTTAACTAATTGAATCATTCCGAGTTGGTTCCTATTGAGCCTATGTCCTCAGTTCCTATCAGCATGTATACTGATATCAGTAGCTTTCCTGTTCATTCATTCCTAGAATGAGTTTTGGAATTCAGGGTCCAATCCAATGTCTAGCTCTCTATCTCCACCTTTCTCCTAATCAATTTCTGATTTTGGGTCAAAACTTCATTGAATTACCTAGTCTTCTCCCTCCGTGATCAGGGGAAACAATAAGAGAAATTGGTTGGGAGTAGGGGTAATGAAAAAAAGCTATAGAGAGGTTCAGATTTTCAACCCTTTTTCAGATATCTATTAATCTTCCCAATTCACTCCGATTTTCACTCTTTCAAGACGACGCTTACCCATCTCCAAAATTAAAATTTATTTTTGCATTTTATTCGTCACTATCATATTAATTTCTTGGAAATCAGATTCAATCGATTTCTATCTGATTTGACCAAAATTGGTGTTATCCAATTCCACTTCCTAGCACTGTGCTCATGGTGCTGCTCTAGTCAAATATTTCTAACAATCTGATTATAACAAACCAAAGGAAAGAAATTTTTATATCTCCTCATTATAAGAAAAATAATCTACAACGGCATTTAAAAATGCCACCATAGATTATGGAGATATCTCTAAGATGCCGCCATATCCACTGTTGCAAAAGAACTATGGCATTTTTGGTAGACCGCCCATGTAAAATTCTTCAACAACATTTATAAATAAATGCCACTAAAAGATTACGTACAATAGCGCATTGGTGCATATGGGGGCGTTTATTATTAAACATCGTTGCAAGAAATGTTTTTCCTTTTAAAACAAAAGACTTATAGTGGCGTTTATTAGTAGACGATGCTAAATGCTGTTGTTGTTTTTTTTTTTCTAAACATATTATTATTTGTTTATCTCATCATGTAACATGTTGAAGCAAATGCCTATATTATTTGTTCTCATTCTGAATATGAATAAAAAATTAATAGATTTTCATAAAACCATGCACAAGAATCTGATAATGGCTATCCATTCCCTACAAAAGTTCAGTTGGAACAACGCATGTAATAAACCAGATTGTCATCATGGAGACAGAAAAATAACGTATCCATATAGATATTCCTCACTTTAACAAGAAATCTATAGTTCACAGGCTCCACTAACATATAACATAATAAGTTTTTCAAAATAAAGGTTCACACATCATGGCAGTTAGGTCAATCCCCGAGTTGTACTTTGCATCATTATCATCAGAGGCAATTCTATCGGTAAGTAGATGACAAAATCCATGCAAGTACTTGGAAAATGAAAAATACCAATCAAGTTCTTATTAAAGATTTATCACAAGTAGCAAATGTTCATAAGTAGGTTTCTATTTTTGAGTTTTGTTATATAAGGATGTTACCATCCCTATCAGATTACACAGTTAATATAATTTTATCTTGTGAAAGTGTGTGAGTTGTGAGCTCTTCTACCACACCCACTTTATTTTTCTCTTCTTTTTTATTCATTTCAGTGCTCGTTCATAATCCTAAAACAACCCGTGTATCTCTTCGCTTTCTTCTCTTCTTTGTTTTCTCTTTCTTTCCCCATCACAGGCTATTGAATATCAAACCAGTATGCTTCTCAGTTCTTTTACCACATATATTTTCTATCTTCTTTGAGACAAGGGAAATGTCATCATATAATCAGCATCCAAACAACAAAAAGGAATGTGACACAAGGAATTATTTTTATATAATAAGAAAGGTAAGCAAAGGTTTAAGAGAAATTTCAGAAACAAAGTGCATGGAACTTCCAGGAAATGGATAATTCATTATAAGGTATGGGTAATGGAATGATGGCGGCATAGTCGAAATAACTACGGTACTTAAAGATGATTTTAAGGATATGATATAAATTGAGAGAAAATGATTTCTTAACGAGTAATGTTATTAAAATTAAATTAAAAACTAATAAACAAAGAAAAGATGAAATATATATTTTTTTTCAACAAGTCCCAGCAATATGAAGCATTGAACCTGGAGACATGGAACTGTGGCTCAATCAACACCCTCCAATAATCAACCAAGCAGTAGTAGATAAACAGAGGGTGCTGGTCAAACACAAAACTGTTGACCTAATATTCTTTTTCTTATTAATTTATGGAAAAAAGAAGCTCACGACGCCAATGTGTTGATTCCTAAGCAAACATCTCACATCCCACCCGTGGACACCACACTCTCTCGTTAAATGTCCCATATTGGATAATTAGATTACCCACCACCTCTTGGTGGAAAACTGAACTCTGGTGTCGTGCAATCCCTCTCCTTTATTTATTTATATCATAAAGAATAAAATTTCATCAAAACTAGAACAAAATACAATAAAAAGTCAGCACCAGAGAAAATGAGATCCAAAAGAAATAATAGAATGCAACCAAAACATATTAAATCTCATTTATGATCCAGAAGAATTAAGAGAATGCACCCCACTCACCAGATCAAATTTGTCATGATTCCATTTTTATGTGCTACAAGCTAATCATTTTTACCCATGTTAACTAGGAAGCCAAAGTATAGAATGTTTGCCTGCGCAAATAGATTGCCTAAATATAGGTCAGTCTCTGCAATATCCTCAATTGTCACCTGCTCAAATGAAGAGAAGAGCAATATCAGTAATACTACTTAATTAAATAAATAAACTAACCAAATGCAATATTTTTCTAACTTACATAAGTGAACTGAACTCTGTGAGCTACGTCAACCTAAAAGCACTTGGATTAAAAGTGCTACTTGGGCTTTCAAATCGTCTATTCTTCTAATTTTTCCATCAAACTTCTAAACTGTCCTTCCAACTCTACAAATCTAGCTTGCACGTCTTGTTGCTTCCTTGCCTTAATATTTTTTTGCTTAAGGCCAACACTAATTGGCTTCAGGCCTAGGCCTGCACCATGCACTCGGCCATGTAACTCAGGGCCCCGAACGGCCACATATACGTTGTCTTGGGTAGATTTCTGAGTCCTCAATTCTAGGGGGCAGTTCTTCTAATATCTTATCCAATGCAACCTACAAACCAATATGTAATTGTCAATAATTTAACTTCATTGATGATGCCAAACCAAACAAACATTTTATAGTAATCAAAGATGTATGCATCAATTTGACATTTAAAAAAAAAAAAGATACCTAAAATATTTGAGTTAGATCAAATAACATATTATTAATTTTGCCATAAACACTTACTATGATTTCTCTTGAAGCTTTGTCTACTATGTTGTCATATTTCTTTGTGTGGGTAACCTTAAGCATTTGAATTCTAGAAAGTTCCGCACCATCATGATTTTTCTTCCTCTGAGCAAATTAGATATGAGAGTGAGATCAAATAATTTCAAATGTATAAATGATACTACTAATAGTTCATGAGTTTTGCCTAAGAAAGTTATTATATTGTCTTTCACCTGTCCAAAGGTCATCCGGTCAGTTGTATGGGACATTGTTTGTACTTCTCTACTCTCTTTATTTTTGTTAGATTTAGTCAATCATACATCAAACTCATCATTAAATTATATATATATATATATATATGTACTAGAAAACTTCCACGTGCAAATGCACGTGTTGTATTTTGTTATGTGGCACAAGTAGTAATAATGTATTTTATCTTTTCCATAAACGGTGGGATAGTCAAGAAAGAAAATGTTGTTCAGCTTATTATAGTCACAGTTTTTTCCAACTAGTTAATTAGGCTTCTACAGATTTTTTTACCATTAAGATATAGATGACATGATTTTCATGCTATTTTACCCAATAAATTTAGGAGGACCACAAATACAACTAGGATATCATAGGAAGAATCCTCCTTTAAAAACAATCACTTGAGAGAGCTTCTCTGCTAGTTTTGCAATCACTGATAAAAATGATAGAAAATGAACCAATAAATAACAAGCCAAATTTCACAAATATCGTGTTTTCATATATGCTTCATGTAGCAACCCCATGGGAAATTTTGTGTTTACACATAATGCAAGAAACAGTAAAAAAATAGCTATAAGAACTAAGAAACCCAAAAAATGATATATGACAAAAAATAAATCAACCCAAGAAAGAAGCTGTCAATTTGAGACAAGATACAGATACCCAGAGAAGAATATTGGAATATTTGGCATGTGGATCTGGAATATAAAAATTCTTAAAGAGAAAAACATTGTTAAAATTCTTAACAAACTTAAAGTTAATTCAGTATAAGAAACTTACTTTTATTTTTATCACTCTTCATATTTCATTTGTCATTGTTCATTTTTCATTTTTTTGCCTCATTTTCTATTCCTATTTTCTCATCTCTTCATCCCCCTTTTCTGTTTAGACCTCTATTTTCCCTACTTTGTTCTGTTTGAATCGATGTAGCCGACCCAATTAAGTCGGGATAAGGCTAAGTTTGTTGTTGTTGCTGTTGTTGTTGTTGTCAACAGACTTTTTGAAGAAGACCTAAGAAAATTCAAGGATTCCAGCAATAACACGCTTGATTAAACAAAGATTCTCCCTCCCCAATGGCTATAAATTTCCTCCAAGAATCTAAAATATGGGGGGGGGGGGGGGGGAGGGGAACCTGTTATAAATTTTTTTCCACATCTTTGAACTCAGAAATTTATATATCCATTTCAGCATTCGGACTCCAGAATTCAAATAAATTTTGTAAGAAAAGAGGAATAAAGCTTCTTAGAGAATCTATGGTACAAATGTAGTGGAGGATTATGTATCAAAATTCAGGTAAGGGGGGAAAAGTAAGAAATGCATACATTTTGCAATAAAAATAAGGAAAAGAACCACCAAAACTTCAAGGATTTCAAGGTAAACTAATGCCCAAAAAATGCTAACTACAGTAACGACTTTCATAATGTAGTGACCGGAGAAAACTCATAAATACCAACTAATACTATTCTCATCTAATTTATAGAAAATCAAAGGAAAAAATGGGTTCCAAACAATAAAATTTAAATAACAACAAATCCATAATTAAATTTGGAATAAAGTTTTTGAAAAAAAAAAATGGGCGCTCATCATTGATGATCTGAATTGTCCATTTACTTGAATCATATAATGGGACAATTCTAACCTGTTCTGAAACTGATTACCAATGATTGTAGATAAGATGATCTGAAGCCTCAAAGGTGTTTTGGATAATTGGAAGAACACGTTGCTCCTGGAGAAAGAGAGAAACCAACCTTAAATACAAAATGCAAGTAAATCAGAAACCACGAGGAATTCTCCAACATACAAGCTATAATATGAGAGAAGTCTCACTCAAAACTGCAACTTAAGAACTTAATAGCATATCGTGAAATCAGCCACAGAAGAACTACTAGAGAACCATTGCTGATCTTGGAGAAAGAGAGAAACCAACCTTAAATATAAAATGCTATTAGGTTCCACGATTAGGATTTAGGGAAGAGAGAGTGAGAGAGAGAGGGATAATTATGGTAGTGTATAGTTATGAATTATGGAGGTTTTTTTTTTTTTTTTTTTTTTCATTATGGCAGAGAGAGCGGAGATATGCGGAAATACTGAGTATGGAGTTCTTGTTGTTATTTTATTTTTATTTTTTTTTGTTTTTAATTCTCCCACATTAGGGAAGAGAGAGAGAAAGATACTTATGGTAGTGATACTTATATGAAATAACTGAGGTCTTTATTTATTTTTTAATCTTTTAATGCTTGCCCACCTTTAGGAGAAGAGAGAGGAGAGAGACGAGAGAGAGAGAGAGAAGAGAGATTATGAGATTTTTTTTTTTTTTTTTTAAATTCTCCCCCACATTTAGGGAAGAGAGAGTGAGAGCGAGAGAGGGAGAGGGGGATAATTATGGTAGTGGACAATTATGAGTTATGGAGTTGTTATTTTTATTAATTCCTCCCCACATTTAGGGAAGATAGAGTGAGAGAGGTGATAATTATGGCAGTAAAATTATGAATTATGGAGGGTTTTTCTTCTTCTCTTTTTTTTTAGGGAGCAGAGAGAGAGAGGGGGAGATTATGGAGATATTTTTTTTTTTTTTTAAATTCTCCCTCAAGTTTAGGGAAGAGAGAGTGAGATTTTTGAATTGTGGAGTTTTTTAATTTTTTTAAATTCTGCCCATGTTTAGGTAAGAGAGAGTGAGAGAGGGAGGAAGAGGGTGATAATTATGGTAGTGAATAATTATGAGTTATGGAGTTTTTATTTTTTAAATTCTCCCCAACGTTTAGGGAAGAGAGAGAGAGAGAGAGAGAGAGGGAGATTATGGAGAGTTCTTTTTTTTTTTTTAATTCTCCCCCACGTTTAGGGAAGAAAGAGAGAGAGGGGGATAATTATGGTAGTGGATAATTCTTTAGTATGTTTTTTCTTTTAAAGAATTTTTTAATCCTAATTTTAGTTGTAAATGGGGGCATTTGGGTTAGGTTGAAAAGTTTGCTAAAAAATGGAAGTACGTACTTTTATGGGATATGAATATATATATATATATATATATTAATTCATTATTTAAAAAAAAAATCATATTACCCACCATTGTATAGATGTACACATTCTTATAAGGTACTCCATTGATCAATTGGAATGTCTACGAGATCAGTAGGGCGAGGAGCATCAAACAAATCAGGATACATTTTCTTTATCTCTCTCCTCAGAGTAAGCTTGAACACTTTCCACATGTAGCCCATCCTCATAAAAGCAATACGTTGGCCCTTCTCATCTATAATAAACTTTCCTATTAAACAAAGTGAAATAGTAGAAGATTAACGCCAACATCAAAGACAAGATAAAGAAAAGTTTATGAAGTCATTTACATATTTAAGATTAGTTTGAGATATCAACATATATACCTTTATTTTGTTCCATGGATATTCTTTATGATGAATTGGAATCTTGTTCCATGCTACAAATTGTACAAACACTATGTGTGCTATCTCAGCTGTAGGTTAAGAAAACTAGGTGTGGGTGCTCACAACTATAGGGTGCAGTTAAAAGTAGTGTATTGAGTAAGTACGAAGCCTTTGTAGGCACTACTCTGGGGACGTAGGCATATTTTCAGACCTTGTAAAGTCCCTGTGTTGTGGATGTGTTCTTATGAGAGGGTGAGTGTGCATACAACTACGTGCGAATAGGGACAGGTAATACAGGGTTTGCCAAGTCAGTCTTCAAGACAATTTTAAAGGATCAAAAGTAGACTCACTAATTCACCCCCTCTAAGTGACTGCCGGTAGGACTCTACCCCCACCTTCCTATAAATAGGTAGGACCCTAGGTACATTTATTCAACTTTCTCTTATGTTATTGCTCTCTACATCCCCAACTCATATTATAGTTGTTGCACGGATCTGACTTAAGCATCGGACAGTCTCCCCTCGGAGTTCGCTCCATATCTTTCTTCTTCCATCTTTAGTGTGCAGGTTCTCCATGTTGCAACGATCTAGTAACCAACAACAACAGGTTCTAAGGAAACCCTTGATATTATTCTCATTAATCGTAAAAATTTAAAAGAGGAGAGTTTTATGTCCATGAGCGCGAGGCCAATGAGAGGGTGTGTGGAAGCATCAACAATGGTGGGATTTTTTTTTATCTTTCATAGAGGATATACCAGTGGGCCACTCATTTCATAGGTGCCTGTGTCTGGGCAAAGGAGCTATGTCCCCAGGCAGGTTCTTTTTTCCTAATTTATAACTTCCTTTCCTTAATCTGTAACCCAAGCAGATGTAGTACTTTTTTTGTAGTATTTGCTCCATCATTTGATGAGTTTCTATCAGTATTTCAAAGGGACATGTCGAACGAAACCAACAACACCACTACCATCCCAATCAAAAAAACATTTTTAAAGGGAGTGTGTGAATGATACCTCTATATAGGTGTATTTAGAACTTAACACCTTTTAATTTAACCGTCACTTATTGTATTCCCAAAAGTCTTTTAAGTTAGGTGTATTAATGGGTTTTCAAAAATAATTTGAAAGTAACATATCATCATATAATTTACCAAAATGTATTATTATCATGCACATAGTTAGAGTACACATGTGTAATGACAATATCTACCCTCATTAAAAAATGTGTATGTAATACTAAAGGACAAAAAAAGTAAGTTTACAAATTATTTGACTCTTTGAGGGATGTCAATGAAAAATCTCTTTTTCAAAAACAATGATTTCTACCAAACATGGTTGGAGACATTTACTAGGGAATTATTAGAAAGAAAGCTACACAAAGAGTTATCAATTTTGCAGCAAAAAAAAAAAAAAAAAACTCATAACTAACATTGAATACATGAACATTATGAATTTTATTGTCAAGAATTTATATTTAAAAGTTTCTAGAATTGTTGGGATTTTTTTTTTTTGGTGACACCCCGGCTGTAGCTCCATGTGTTAAATGATGTCTCCATCTCGAATCTTCTCGTTGACTAATCTGTTACACGGGTTAGGTGTGGCTACATGTAATTGGGGTTTACCCTTGAGCTTGAACAGTAAAACCAAGCAAGTTTGAGGGATTTCTCGATAGTAAACAAAAAAAACATTGTGTTTGCTTGTTTGAAGGTGTTTTTTATTTTTTAAGTCTAAACCAAATACTAAGCAACATGTGATATTCTCATTAATCATGAAAAATTCTTAGTTCCCCTCATCCCGTCAGCTCCACCATGTAACCCAAGAATATGAACTTGCTCCATTATTTGATGAGTTTCTCTAATCAACATTTCGAAAGGTAGGTGCAAAACGGAGTCTTAGGAAGCATCTAGGATGGAAAACAACTTATAACTCCCCCACCGTCCTAATTAAGAAATTTTTTTTTACGACATTAGTGGGATGAATTAAGATAGTATATATTTTGTGAATACGTAATTATCTTGAATATGTCAACTGTTTCTTTATTTTCTGATTGAAGGGTTTTGTTCTTTCTTCAACAATTTCTACTAAATAAAATAATTCTAGTTAGAGCTTTTTTGTTCTAAACCAACTCTTTTAGACCTAATTAGGAAACCCTTGATATCATTGTCATTATTAATCATAAAAAATCAATGGCGTCTGGAGCGGCATCAAGAACGGGAAAAACACCTAACTGGAACCCCACACCGTCCAATTAAAAGGAAGAAAAACGTTTTTTTCTTAAACATTGGTTTCCACTAAACGTGATTCTTGACATTAGGAAATGTCAAAGGTTTGACGCGGGCATGATCCGCATTTCACTGAAATGGGTACAAAACAGAAGGGCTTCGAAAGGACGATCTGTGTCTAAGAAGAAGAATGAAAATTTTGTGTTTTGTGGAAAGAAGAAGAATCAATTTTGCAGCAAACTGTGTGCGGAAAAAAAAAACAACTATCAAGGGAATTGGAGTCCATGGTCTTGAGGTATCGGATCCCTGTATAGGAGATTCATATCGATATCACTAGCCACCGATCTATATCAGTGGAATGGTATGGACCAAGGGAAAAACAATTTAAAAAAAAAAAAAATCAAATATTTCAAAAAGATCAAACACAAACTGATAAATACATGATCTGATATAAATGTGCTCGGCTCAAGCTTGGACCTAATATTATTCAGTCGTTCTCGATGAAAGGGTGTAGCTTGATGGTTGCCCGACAAGGACAACTCTAAGATCCCAACTCCCTACGAGTCCTTTTAGAGATGGATGGATGGCTTATTAGCCAATTTAAAACTTCTCTAAGGTCAGTTTATCCAGATTAAAGACCGATATTCGACCAATTGTTTATAGATGAAATCAGGTCTACCTTATAAGGACTGATTTCTTAAATAGGTAGGTCATAGGGAGAGATACAAAAGTAGGGGGACCAATTAGGCCCAACCAAACCATGTTGGTGGGTACATTGAAAAAAATGACAACAGAATTGATATCACCTGTGAAAAAAAAAAAAAAAAAAACCAATTTTTAAATAAATCCAGGGCAACTCCATTAGATACATAATGAACCCAGCACTATATATACCCCTACAAGGAGCAATGGGGATATGAAACTTCGTGCATCCTCTCCTAGTTCGTTCCACACACTTGTTGCCATTCAGGTCATTATAGTGAGAGTGGAAGAATGGAAGATAAAATAAGATTGGCACTAGGCATTGCAGGTATATACCTTCTTTGTTTATTTTGTGAACCTGTGG
>NW_024870651.1:221069-221178 GCF_013358625.1 Macadamia integrifolia
GGAGCATTGGACTAATGGTTAATACAGGGATGTATGGTTCTCCATTGATTGTTGTGGTCTGTTCTCTCTCTCTCTCTCTCTCTCTCTCTCTCTCTTGCTACCGATGGGT
>NW_024870651.1:221927-229763 GCF_013358625.1 Macadamia integrifolia
ACACTCATTAACGTATTACGCAGAGTCTTCCCCACACTAGTAGCATGAGAAATCCTCTCCCTAAAAACTATGATATTTTCCTCAACTATTTTTTAACCAATAAAAATGAAGGAGATATGATATGCTTTTCTATGCATTTACAGGTGAAAGTAAGAAGGACAACCAGAGCAACTAAAGAGAAGAAGGGCTTAAGGTTCTAGTATATTTCAAATTTTGAAAGATAAAAATAAGTCTTATGTCTGTAATGTTAGTACCAGAATAAAATGTTGTTTGGTGTGGTTTTCTTTGTTTGTCTCCCTCTCCCTTCTTAGTTTTGGATTTAAAGACAAATAGTTTGATGTGACACGCATGTAAGAGACTTGAGTTGGAGAAAACTTTATTATTTGGATGATTTCAAACATTTGACGAGTCAGTTCCTTCTAATGATGGCAAAGCCGTAGAAAAGAGTATAATATTCTCCTATAAATGCATACTTGACATGGAATGTCTATCTTTCTTTTGAGAGAGAAAGGAGGGAGACTAGAATGCACCATGGTGATTCTCCACTGCTGCAGGTCTCTGGCTATATGGAAATAATCAATGGAAACATTGTTTTCTGGAGGTGATCCTGGGTATTCATTATCAGGTTTGTCTAGTTGTAACCTAGGTAAGTTACAAAAGGCTTGTAACCCATTTTTAGTTACCAAAAAAGTCTTATACTGTAAAAGAAATGATTGGTTCAAGAAGATTCAAAAAGTAATTTCATGTGTTTTTATTCTTAATAAAAACTTAAAAGCTTCTGCACCACTTTTGATGACAAAGTGTTTAAAAAGGGTAGAAATGTAATTTTATCCTCAAATAGACTCATCACTACGTTTGGAATCTCAAATCTCAATTCCTTGTCTCTCTAAAGTCCAACATGGGATTGAAAAAAAAAAATTATACTAACCGTTGGGTGATTGGGTCTATTGCTTTGAGTGAGGGTGTCCATTTTCAGTCCAAGCGGGTTGGACTAATCAAGAGAAACATGAAACGAACCTTTATGGATTTGAGTTTTTATCAAATCGGTAAAAAATTGAATTGGACCAGATCAAGAGAATCGAAACCATAAAAGACCATATAACAACTTAAGAAAATTACTAAAAAAGAACATATTACCTACAAGAGGCCATTAAGTCAACTCAATAAAAACCGAATCGATCTAAATTGAAATTGAATATTGATTTCAATTTGGCCTAATACTAGATAAAGTCTAGATCAAAGTGACCAAAATCGAAATGGATCAAATCAATCACAAAAGCCTTATAATCAGTCATTCTGAAATAGCCTGGATAGGTATATTACTATGGTCGATTTGGATCGAAATTGGTTTATTCAACCAATGATTTTAAACTCGAAATTGAGTATCAAAACAATCCCTCTAGTGATTCCAATTCTAGAACTTCCGGAGTTGGATAGTTCATGATCAATTCTAATCCAAATCGGCTAATACCAGAATTTTAACTCAAAATCAAAGAAAAAATTGATCCCTAATGATTCCAGTTTGGATCATATCTGAATCAATCACAAAAATGTTAGAATTGACACTAAATTCTAAAAACCAATAGCCAAATCCCAAAAATCATAGATATGCCATTCTATAATGATCGGAATTGGGATTGATCCGAACTAGCCAAATAAACTAGGGATTTTAAACTTGGAATTGGAGATTGAATTGATCATAGTTTCAAGTATCGATCTGGGAACGGTCGTATCGGCTGAGACCGATCCTCAATCCGGATCGATTATCCGGATCATTTCAGGGGTAAAATAGGTAAAAAGTAGTACCTTTTATAAAAATCAAGGGTAAAATAGACCGATACCCATTGATCCCATCCAATCTAGACCGGCATCGACAGAGACCGATATTGATACCGTCCCCTACATTCTTGGAACTGATTCCTATAAATTTTGATCCAATCAAATCAAAATCGGACAAAAAGAACCTTAGAATCGCCCTCAAATCTTAAGACCCACGATCTAGTCTTATAAACCTTATAATCAATTTTAAACACAAAATCAAAGATCAAATTAGTAGTTGCCAATATCAATCCAAATCCGAATCAAATTGGAATTGATCAGAATCAATCAATCCCAAACCCTTAGAATCAACCTATAAAATATATTATAATTACAAATTTTCACATGTCATCATTATAGTAGTACCAAGCCTACGATATTACTTTAAAAAAAAAAAAAAGGCATACAATATTGCCTTTTGTCATCTTCTTGGATTTTAACTTTCTTAAAAACACTAGCATATTTAATACAATTGATTTCTTTGAAGAGAGAAAAAGGGACATGATTAGAACTATCTTACCCACCTCATCTCTAATGCACAACAATAGAAATTATTGCAATATAATTGATACATGAATTTCTGGGAAGAGGTTTTGTTTTCTAAATTTCAAAAAACAAAAATGAAGTCCACCAAAAGTTTTAAATCCTAAAACCCAGAAAAGCATTGGACATGCCGAGAAGAAAGAAAGCCTTTATACTTGACTCACTGGAGATGATCTTGTCAAACTTTATGCCATAAAAACCAAGAAAGGTAACAGAAAGACTCGCAACGAGGAAGACGATCAGTTGGGGCGAGGGGTTGTTCGGGTTGTTTGGGAAGAATGTATTCATTCTCAAAATACCCCTCGTTTTGCCGTTTAAATCAAAGTAATGATTCAAAAAGTTGAGGTTGAATTTGATTTTTTGATATTAAAAGCAATCACAAAATGACAAAATAAATGGGACACAGTAATTTACTTTTTTGACCTTAAAAGCAATCACAAAATGACAAAATAATGGGGACACAATAATTTACTTTTTTGACCTTAAAAGCAATCACAAAATGATAAAATAATGGGGACACAATAATTTAGGTTACAAGGTTTTTGTAACCGGGCCGGTTACATTTAGACATACCCTTCATTGTCAGTAGTAAAAGAAGACGGTGAAGAAGATACTAGTTCTCCTTGACTACAACTTTTCTTCAACGATCCTATTACTTTTTTCTGTGAGTTATTGGTTTTTTGACCTGTAGGATGAAGTCCTACTTTGGCTTTTGGCTAATGATCATACCATTCGGTTGCTATGTATGAAAATAAAAGTTTTGATTAAGGTACCCATTTTGAATGTATAAAAATCCTGTTGAGAAGAAAGAAACAAGCTTGCGTCTTGAGATGAGACTTTCTTTTGAAAAATAAGAGACCCCTGTTTTATAGTGTTGGACCATATATAAGTCTGTGGGTTCCTTGTACTTTTGATTTGGAGTTGAGACCTTCTTTTTAATTTGGCATGGATTGACAAATGCACAATTTTAAATGAAATGTGAAATGTGGTATAAAGAAGAATAAGAGTTGATTCCCTTAGAACTAGACAGGGCATTGCGCCTCAGGAAGCGTTGTGTCTTGATCGAAATTTCTTAGGAGGAAGCTTCTGAAGGAACTCTAGCATCACTGTCTTTATGGGCACATACAAAAAGCGAAGCTACATTGTAACTTGGGTGTCTGGTGTTTGCTCCACCATGTCATTCAGGCCAAAAGTAGTAGAGTAGAATAGAGTTTAAGCGAAAAAAAAAAGGAGAAAAAAAATGTGCAAATGTCATTAATGCTTAGGAATATGTGTTGGTAAAAAACACTCCAACACCTTAGTCATTGGTTCCCTATTTCTTCATAAGTGGTTTTGTCTTAAGATAATGATGTTTTGGAAGAGACGAGGTGAGTTCCGAATTAAGAAATATGCTAGTGCTTGGAATTGATCAAGAGTAATAAAAGTTCAAGTGTGGGGGTCCCTTGTAAGAAAAATTATCTTTGCTCTGGATCGGTATGAGCCTTACCTTTAGCCAAAGTTGGAATTTATTTATTCTGAATTTTAGGTGTATATTCACTGCAAACACCCATGAGACACAACTCGTCCACTAGGGTAACTTAGGGATTTAAAGGCTTGTTGCATATGCTAAGTGCAACCGTGATTCCTACGAAAGTGAGTTAGGCTTTTTCTTTCATTTCTTTATTTATTTATCTTGCTCGAGAACGAGCAAAAGTCAAGTATGGGGGAATTTGATGAGCACAATAATGTGTGAAATCTTAGGGATATAAGTGTACATTTTCCCCCACTTTGGATAATACTACTTTTATTTTTCTTGTTTTTTTAGTTTCCAAGTTTACAAGAGAAAGTGCTTAAAGTGAATCAAGAACCAGTCCAAAGGTGGAACCCACTCATTGGTACCACATCATCTATTACAAAATCCTGAAGATTATTCTCTCTCTTTGCCACCTCACAAGATCTTAAAGATGCTATGCAGAGATTCCTTTCTGATTTAATTAAGATTGCAAGATATTGGTTAATATTGCAAGTAAGGAATAGAATTTGTTAATTTTGAAAACGGATTCTCTCTTTCCTCACACAATATCTCAGAGAATGAGGATTTTTACCAAGATTTTATTTTATTTTATTTTCTTTCTTTTCTTCAAGAAGACTTGTAGAAGGAAGGAGGCAAGACAAAAGCCCTATAAAAGCCCCTTCCTCCCCCCTCCTAATTAATTATTCCCCTTAGTTTACTTTCTAGTTTATGCTTAGTTTTATTCTCTCTCTCCCTCACTCTTTTTAGTTTTAGTTCTTTATTTTTGCTTTAATCACTTTTGTAATAGTTTTTTATGTCAATTAATGCAAGCACTCTTTTATTCTTATTCAGTCTTTTATGTTTATGATTTATGCAATTGAGTTGTAATTTTTAAAGTTATAGTTCTAGGCTTAGATCTAGGTGACAAGATCACAAGCCGTGGAGCATCTTTTTTTTCAAGTTCAGTTTTTTTTTTTGTTTCAAGATTTGTTTTCTCTAGTACTAAAAATTTCAGATTTGGTTTATTCCAGATCTGGTTTTAGCACTGGTAGTATCTAAAATCACCCAAGCTTTCAAGTTCAAGGGTTGAAGTTCAAGTAAGTAGGCTCCTTCAATAATCTTCTCTCCCCCTCTCATTCCCTCTTCTGACTACTCTTTCTTTCTTAATTTAGGATTTTAATTTCAGTCGTTACATTATTGCTATCCCTTTCCCCCGAGGTTCATGGTTAGTGTATGTGTTGGCTTTGCCCCTCCTAGCCATAGAACCATCAATTTATTGCTTTTATTTTAATTGTCTCCCTTTCCCTAAAGTTAAGTAGAGTGACCCTTGTAAGAGTGACTCTCTGGTCAAGTAGGGAAGCTCATATTATGATGCATCCCTCGGGCTAAGTAGAGAAACCTACTTGTGAGTCTTTCTCTAGTCTTTCTCTAGCTTTATTTTTTTTTAATTGCGTGGGTTGTTTTTTTTCACTTATTTATTTATTTAATTTTAATTACGTGGCTTGCGTCTTTAAATTCTTAGATGACGAATGGTTAAGACGTTATTTTAGATACATATGTTTAGGACGGTAGTTAGAATTAGATCACAACCATTTATAGGTTCACTTTCGTATTATTAAAAGAAAAAAAAAATAAAGTGGCTGCTCTCCCTGTGTTCGACCCGTAGCTACACTGATCCGTACGCTTACGGTTACATTTAAAATCTCAAACACAACTCATTCCCTATATATTAGTAACCACCCCACACAGAGAAATAAAAACTATTAATTAATGCTATTAAATAACTAATAACGAACTAAACTATAATAAATTATTTGTACAAATAATAATCTCTATCACACGCCCCATGGAATACAATCTATGCACATAACAAGCCATTGATACGGTCCTGGAAGAAATCAATCTTATAAATTTAATTACAATGTGAGGGGACCCAAGATCATATCAACCCACATCAATTCTCTTTGGAAACCAACGTGGGATCAACACCCATATACTAATATGGGACTGTAACATACCACCACACTTCTAAACCCGACGTTCATGGCGGCCCACTTTGGATCAGATAACCCTTTCTAAGTGGCTGACACTACACTCCAGGTTTTCTGCCTAGAAGGAGGTAGTCCTTTCTTAGAGGCTCTCACTCTGGCATCAGGTCGCCCCATCCACGTGCGGGTTTGCCGAGGATCGGTTGCTCTTATATCACTAATACGGTCCTATGAGAACTCAACCTCATAAGTCAGCTTACATGGTGAGGGGACCCTAGATTATATCAACTCACATCAATTCTCTTTGAAAACTGATGTGAGATTAACCCCCATATGTTGACATGAGACCGTAACATCATCCCACTATCAACGAAGTCATTCGATACTTTAAAGTAACAAGAAGGATGGGCAGAGTTTTTTTTAGCCTTTTTCGCATTAAAACTCCATGTAATCTTAACTCCTCCACAATAGGTCCCCCACCTTTGTAGCAAACAATTCCCTTCGATTATGGCCACCATTAGAAATACCACTCTTAAGATTTTCACATAATCCTACACAAATAATCAAATTTTTTTTTTTGTGCGATGTTTTTTGTGATCTTATTCCATAGAAAAAATGAAATAAGGAGAAAGAAAAGAATTGATATTTTTATCAAATAAATTTCTAATAATCCTTAACCTTAATTTCCAATAAACCTTAACCTCAATTTCCAATAAACCTTAATCAATTGAGGTTGATCTATTGGATTTTCATAAAATAAATCAATCATTAGTAATCATAATTTATGTGATCTTATTCCATTATGGTATAGTTGTAGGGTTGATCAAATTCAAAATTCACATACTTAGTAAAATATTCTCCTTCTCATCATATCCCATTGAATTAAAAGTTCTTTAGAACAAATGATTAAGAAAATCACCACCTAAGTTCAGAGCTTTAAATCTGACCATTCTATATGTTAAACATTTTATTTAAATGTATAAGGGGGCATCGACACTAGCAATGGCGACCAGCACTAGCAATGGTGGCACCTAACACAAAACATTCTGATACCACGTGATAGAAGGAGAAAGAAGAGTGAAAGAGAGATTGACTGATTGAAACAAGGAAATGTAATTACAAAAGATTCGGATGTTAATTTAAAGATCCTTTGGCAATGCTAACTTAATAATATGACATAGAATAATCCTAATTTATAAGAGTAGTGATGTTCATACTTATTAATTGAATATAAGTCAAGAGGTAATATTGACTATTTTGATGATTTGAGAAAAAGAAAATAAGTTACATATATCATATGATTAAAATATCTTATTATAATATATTGAATATATGTAGCATTATAAATTAAGGAATCGGATTGGATCGGTATCGGCCTCGAATGATCCCAATTCTTTATTGATACCATAATGATGGATCAGTTAGGACAAAGCATAAACCAGCAAAGAAAACACTTTTTTAATTGAAACCAGTAGTATTCTGTCCAACCTAGATTGGGATCAGATCGATATCTGCCTTGGCTGATCCCAATCATGATTCCTTCTTCTCAAACCTATTACAACATATGGTAAAGAACCTGATCCCTTAGGCACTCAACCAATAAAAAAACAAACCGATGGCATAGAATCAGTCCAATTGACACCCTTATTTAGTACATAAAAAACTCCACCTGTGCATCCATAATTTAAGTGGAGATGGGTTGTTGTGTTAGTCTCCCCGAGGATTAGTCAAGGTGCCCATAAGCTGGCCTAGACACCTTGGTAAAAAAGAAAAAAAATGTCTTTATCCCCAACACGATACTCTAATTTTTTTCCTAGTTAAAGAACGTTATCCGATAGTGTCCTTTAAGCCCACATACATTGGGAAGTAGAGCTGTGGTATAAGTGTCTTTTCGCAGTCTGATACCACTTCCCTATCCAGTAGCTCTTTTTTTTTTTTTCCATAATGATGGGTGATGCAAAATATATCTTCTATTTTTTTTTTTTTTTTTTTTTT
>NW_024870651.1:233891-277402 GCF_013358625.1 Macadamia integrifolia
TGATTTGCTTTTTGTGTTTTGAAGTGGACTTTTCTGTAGGGGATCTTTTGGCGGAACTACGAGATCCAAGAAGAGAAGGGCATCATGAGTGCAGAAGGAAGTCGCAAGAGGAAAGACAAAACTATCAAGGCCATAGGCCATCAATATAAATAGGTCTGAGCATGGAGGTGGTGGCACGTTGCCCAAGGAAAAGGGTGACCCTTTGGAGGTTGAGGAGTCAGTCCGAGAGGTGGTTCCTCCCTCCACTTAGAGGCACGAGACACACCCATAAGCAATGAGAGCAATGTCTATAGGGATAAAGCACTTGCTCTCTCTGGGATGGATGATGGGGTGAGGCCTTCTACAAGTATTTCTGCTCTCCCTCCTAGTAACCAACCTAGCTCGTCTACTCCTCACGCGCTCCGTTCTCCTCATGAGAGAAACAGAGGATCGAGATCTTCTCCCACCGAAAATAGGTCTTCAAGTTGTTGTTGGGTAGGGCTTCTGGTGTCCCTACTCGTTCTCACAACCTTGATAGTTCAACCCTTCTGCATAGGAGATGGGGTATTCACATTCCGGGCTGTAATCTTCCTTCTGATTCTCTTTTGCGAGACCATATGGTGGTTGCAGAAGTGGTGCAGAGGTTGGCACTACCCAATCTATATCAAAGGCCATGTGGGTTGTGGGTGGGGGGGGGGGGGAGCAAGAGAAGGCTTTGGAGGAGGTGACCAAGCGAAGGATGACAGTAGAGAAGAGGGTGAGGACTTTGGAGTTGGAGCTGTAAACATCAGGTACGAGGGGACGGAGTTTTTAGATGCCAAGATTTCTAGTGAAGTTGTATGTCGAAGGAGCTCAAGAGGAATGAGGATTTGAAAAATCATATTGCGGTATTAATTGGAGAAAAGGATGATGTTGGGGAATCTCTAGTGCAGGCACTCATGAGGCATGAGGAGTCCACCCAATTGATTGCCAGCTTGATGGGAAAGAGAGATGTTCTCCATAGGCAGAGGGATGATATAGAGGACCGATTGCACCAAAGTGACGTTTACATCATCAAGCTGAGGATTTGAGGTATCTCAAGGGTGATCTTAGGGCATATCTTGCAGCAACCGGAGATGATCTTGGCAATGCCACGGGTGCCTTAAAGGTTGGGATTTGGCTCTTCTATGGCGCGGGGGTGCACCACACATCATCTAGCACTGCCCATCTAGCCGAAATGTGTTGAAGAGACAATTGGGTGCCCAAGAAGGATGATGCCACAGAGAGGAAGAGGTACATGCGAAACACTAAGCGAGATTTTCTGTCTTCTCCCCAGCCACCATTGCTGACCTCCAACCCCTATTTTGGTCCAAATTTCAGCCTCTACAAGCTGAACCTCTGCCGTAATACTTACCCGAATTCCAGCCCTTACAAACCGAACCTCTGCTAAAATACTTACCTGAATTTTAGCTTCCACAAGCCCAACCTCTACCCAAGTGTCCAGAAGAGTCGGGAAAGGTTGCAAGAAGGATGGAACCTCCGAAGAAAGAAGGCTAATGATCATGACCACTTCCGCCTGAGTCGAGAGAAAACTTGATAAAATCCGCATCCACAATAATAGGGGCCCAACCCTCTTGACCCAAAACAGATGTCGAGCATAGGTATAACTCCTCAACTCAGGAGATAGAATGTTGACTTTTAACTCATATGTGGGAGTGTACATAGTAGTGTAGTAATAACATATTAATGTATGCGATATATGATTATTTAGGGGAGAATGTTCGTTCTTAAGCATCTAGTAAGAAGATCTGTTGAACCAGGTGGAGTGGGTGCCTAACATCTTTCTAGCTACACAACCTGACATTTACCCTCATCTCTGGACCAGACCAATTTTTTTGCCTTATGGATCAGGTCCACCCATCGAGGCCTAGGCCCTAACCCTAGGTGGTGGCTCAAAATATTATGTTTGTCAATCCACGATATTGGACCATCATCAACCTAATTTCATTTAATTGACTAGGTTAGAACGAAATTTGCGGAGAGACCATCGCTATGCGGATTTTGGCAGATTTCACCTATTCTACAAGAAAAGTGGCCCATGCGTTGGTGTAGGGGGCCACACTACCTATTAGGAACCCTCACGCTTATTATTATTTGTGATATGAGAATTAAATTAAGGTTGTCAGTTGGTTTGGTTTCTGTCCAGTTCAAGACACATTATGCACAAATTGAATCTGAATGTAAAATTAAAACCGAAATGATTCAATTTGATTCTTAATTGATTTTCACGTATGTGGTCTTTCTCAATTTCTCAATTTTGATTCAGAGTATTCATTTTGTATAGGGGTTTTTGCATGGATTTGGTTTATTTGATTCCCTCATGAGGCTAATGGCTACTGGCTCCCGGCTCCCGGCTCCCGGCTACTGTCAAGGGTTGATTAATTCTAGCTATACATTAACTAGTTGGTCCAATTTCTGGTTTTAACAGTTTGATTTCTGTTAGATCTACCGGTGTGAAACAACATTTTACACATCTACCAGTAATTTAAAAAAAAAGGGAAAAAGAACCATATCAGTCCAGCATAGGAATGCCCAGCTGTGTCTTGACATTCCTATGCCAATCCGGTAGAGTTATCCTCCCCTTAAAAAAATAGGGCAAATGCAAGTCACAATAGATTAGTGATGCTTTCATTAATGGAGTTGAGTTTGGATCAGATTTTAAAGCATGGTATCAACACTGGTAGCAATCGCCACTGATGTCCACATGGGTCAACATTGTCAGACCGGATTAAACAGTTTTGCCATCCAAAATACTGATACTGTTTTTTTTTTTTATCATTTTACCCTTCCTTATTCCGGTACCATTAATATGGTATTGATCATGTATTGGCCGCTATCGAAGAAATCGATATCAATACAAATCCGCCAAGTACAGTCAATCCAATCTCGATTAAGGTTTTAAAACTTAGGATCTATGAAGACCGATACCGATTTATTGAAGCCTGCATTTTTTTAAAATTATTTCTTTTTATCATTTTACCCGTTTGCCTTAAGACCGATACTGATCCAATCTAGCCCAAACCTTTTTTATTTTCGGTAAAAATGGTTTGACTATATACCTTGTGGTTGGTTGATATTATTTCCTCTCTTCTTGCAAAGCCAGAATGTCCTGTTATAACCCTTATGACAAATAACCGTTTATTGAACATAACTGTAAGTTAACTGAAGGATTTATATGGAGATTCTTCCCGAGAGAGAGAGAGACCGCCTGTGACCTGAGTTCACTGTGCGTTACGCAGTAGTCCCTTCAGGGCCTGCGTCGCCGGAGAAAGCAGCTTTATCAGCCTCTCGCTCCTTGAGTCGACGTCGTCGGTTTCATCCATCGGACCTACAGGAGAAGATCAAATAAATATACAAAAAGGGGAGGAGAGGCAGCAGGCGACGGCGACGATCTGTAGAGAGTAGAGAGAGGCAGAGATCTGTAGAAGGCGACGGCGACGACGACGATCTGTAGAAGGCGACGGCGACGATCTGTAGAAGGCGACGATCTGTAGAAGGCCAAGACTTCTTACAGCAGGCGACAGCGACGATCTGTAAAAGGCGACGGCGACGATCTCCATTCGCTAGACGCAGGTTAGTTAGACTGAATACTGAGAGGTTCAGTCGGACTCGTGGCTTTTGGATGATGGGATAGCAGAGCAGAGCAGATCCGAACTTTGCCTTCTACAGCTCTGGACCCTCATGTCGGCGGTGGAAGTTATCACGGCATAGCAGAGCAGATCTGATCTTCAAACAGCAGAGCAGAGCAGATCAGATCCGAACTTCAGACAGCAGAGAGCAGATCCGGTTCTCTCGGCAGCAGAGCAGATCCGACAGATCAAAACGAGAGCAGAGCAGAGAAGGAGGGAGATCAGATCCGCAGATCACGGGCAGGTTTTGAGCGATGAGAGAGGAAGAGGAGAGATTGGAAACTGGGCCGGAATTTTTTGCCCCTGCCGGAGGCCGGCCACCGGATAGAAGTAAACAAATGTTAATCACTGATTTCTGGTGCCTTGCTTCCAACCATAGCTATGCTTCAGTGGAGGATCATAGAGAATTAGTGCCTAAGGAGATCAGGCCGAAAGAGGGTGCAGCAATGGGGGACCAACGACCTGGAGGAGATGCTGAAGGTCGTCGTCGATCCTATGCTGCTGTGTCAAAGAAGGGGTTGCCAGATGTGGATGATCTTCCAGAGCCTATCCGCGCTGGGCCTCTGACTAAGGTGGTGGTACCACAAGAGGCTTATGAAGAGAAACTTCAAACGTTCTCTTTTTCCCTGATCGGAAGGGTAAATTTCAGGTTCATCTCCATGGATGATATTCGTCGTGATTCGGCAAAGTTATGGAACTTGAAGGGGAAGATTAATCTTGCTCCTCTAGGGAAGGGTTTCATCCTCTTCCGGTTTGAGAGGGAGGGGGATATGTCATCGGTATGGAGACGAGGACCCATTAAAGTTGGGACTCAGGTGATTAGATTTCAGAGATGGAGGCCAGAATTTAGCATCGATGATAATCACACCCAAACTAAACTAGTCTGGGTTCGTTTCCCTGAACTTCCGATGGAGTATTGGCATGAAAAAATCCTTCTGACAATGGCCAAAGCCGCAGGGAGGCCTGTAGCATTGGATCGCAAAACACTGAATGGCACCATGGGCAACTACGCCAGAGTCCTCGTTGAGGTCGATTTGGTCGGAGCCAGGGTGGAGGAGATCCAAGTGGAACGAATGAAACCTGGTACAGACATCGTTTTCTGGTTCAAACAGAGTGTGCTGTATGAGGACGATCTCTCAAGATGCACCTTATGCAAAAAACTGGGCCATATGGCCAACCAATGTCGCGATAAGAAGGACGAAAGAAAGCCTGTTAACCAGAATAATGGCATTTCTCTTGCAGATGTTCATGTCCAAGGTAACTTCGCCGGAGTTGGGAGAGAAGGTTCCACTGCAAAAACGGCGAGCCCCAGCTGTGTGAGGAGTCCCAGATTGGTAGGATAAATTTTCTCTCCTACGGTTATGGAAACAGTGAATGAGGAAATTAACGGCCTTGTGGAGGGGAACCTGGTGGTTGACTTATACAAAGATAGTATCTCTAATGATGGAAATACACTTTCACAGAATTTGGGAGGACCGAATTCTATCAATAATCACTGCAGGGAGAATCTGGAGCCAAATATGGTGGATAATCCATTGGCTGAGGGTGAATATGGGTCGGACCATTTCAATACGGTATCCGACGGGGAATCTGACTCTGTGGAAAGCGAGCAGCGAAAGGATGATGCTAATCCAAGGGTTGGAAACAATTTGGGGGAACCTTTTGCAGCTTGGAACTTAAGGCCTCGACGTAATATTAATTACAATGGAGGTCATGCTGGTCGAGGATCAACTAAAGGTGGTAGAGGCGGTAGAGGTGAGGAAGGGGTGGTGGCTGAGCATATTGTAAAGGGACTTCCTCCCACCCAGCTGGAGGGAGGACGTGCTTTTGTTCAACATCCAGAGGTTGCTGCTATTGATAATGCTTTACGCGCAGAGGAGGCGGCAGCAAGGAAAGGCAAAGTTCTAGAAAAGGAGCAGACATCCAAGTCGGCTCATCAGACCTATACCAAAAAGTGACATAATGAAGCTGCTATTCTGGAATATCAGGGGTATGAAGAAGACCTCTGGTAAGAACGCCTTACGTGTTCTTGTGAAAGAAAAGGATCCTGATATTCTTTGCATTGCGGAGCCAATGATCAAGGTAACTAATTTCCCTAATTTATTTTTTAATAGATTGGGTTTCTGTTGCAATTTTATTCATAATTCTCGGGTCGGAAAGGCCCCAAATTTATGGGTAGTTTGGAAGAGGAATTTAAATATTCCTACAATTATTGCTGAGTCCGAGCAGCATATTTCGGTTTCTATTACATGGGAATCAATTACGGCTCAAGTATCTTTCGTTCATGCAAGTAGCTTTAGAGCTGAAAGAAGAACTTTGTGGATGAAGTTGTTGGCTGATTCTCCTCAGTCCCCTACTCCATGGGTAATTATGGGTGATTTTAATGCAACCTTGCAATCTCATGAGAAGAGAGGGCCGGGCAACTTCAGTATGGGGTCGGCAGCTGAATTTGGAGCCATGGTTGATGCTTGTGTAATGGCTCAAGTGCCTTCTTCTGGACTGAAGTTTACTTGGTCCAACAACCGCCGCAGAGGTAATGTTCGCGCAGTGTTGGATAGAAGTTTCTGTAATGACGAATGGATATCTCGATTTCAGGATTGTGCCCAAACAGTCCTTGATCGAATTGCCTCTGATCACGCCCCTATTATGGTCACTTCAGCCCTGTCTCAGAGACCGCCTAATGCCCCTTTTCGGTTTCACAAATTTTGGATAGACCATACAGATTTTGAAACTGTGGTTAACTCATCTTGGAGTGAGTGGATTTCAGGGAATCCTATTTTCGTCCTCATGCTCAAGTTGAAAAAATTAAAAGAAGTTTTGAAAATCTGGGCTAAGACCTCCTTTCCACACATTGATAGAGCTCTTGAAGATGCAAAAAAAAAATTAAAGCAGGTGCAGTTAGACATTGAAGCCAACGGGTTAGATGACCACTCTTTTGCTAGGGAAGCAGATGCAAAAACTTCTTTGATTAAAGCCTTGGATTTGCATGAAAAGCTTTGGGCGGAAAAGGCTAAGATCAGATGGATGAAGCAGGGGGACAGGAATTCTAAATTCTTCCATTTGTCTGCAAAAATGAGAAGAATTAGAAATACTATTAGATGCCTCAAGAAACAAGATGGGACCATTGTCGAAGGTCGCGAACAGCTGGGAGACTACATTGTGCAATTTTATGAGGATTTTCACAAAGCCACCCCTACTATAGATCATGTGGACCTTCTTGACTCCATTCCCACGGTTCTTCAACAAAATGATATCTTTTTCTTGGATTCTATCCCGGGTGATGAAGAGATAAAGAAGGCAATATGGGAGCTCGACCCGGACAGCTCTCCAGGACCAGATGGATTTACAGGAGCTTTTTTTAGGAGATGCTGGAATATTGTTGAAAGGGAGGTATGTTCTGCAACTCGCCATTTCTTTAGCTCTAGTCATATGCCTAGAGGGATAAACAATAATTTTTTGGTGCTGATTCCTAAAGTGGAAGGTGCTTCCTCTCTGGACAAATTCCGCCCCTTATGCATGGGGAATTTTTTTTGCAAGATCATATCAAAAGTGATGGCTTTGAGACTTGAAAAGTTCCTTCCTCGTCTGATTTCGGAAGAACAAGGGGCTTTTCAAAAAGGGAAATTAATTCATTCGAACATTAGTCTCGCATCAGAGCTTGCTAATATGATGTTTGCTTCTACAAGAGGGGGTGGTCTTGGCCTTAAAATTGATATTAAAAAAGCTTATGACACTATTTCGTGGCATTTCCTATTTCTCGTGCTTCGTAAGTTTGGATTCTCTGAGAAATGGATTTCATGGCTGCATCAGATGTTGATATCGACTAAGATATCAATTATGGTCAATGGAGGCCCGCAGGGGTACTTTCATGTTGAGAGAGGCTTAAGACAAGGGGACCCTATTTCTCCTTTACTATTTATTATTGCGGAAGAGGTTTTGTCCAGAGGGATTAAGTCCTTGATTCACATGAATAAATTGAAGCCGCTTCAGGGTCCAAGAGGCGTCCCTCCCCCTAGTCATATCCTCTTTGCAGATGATATTTTTATCTTCTCCAATGCCACTATGAGGTATGTCAGGAATTTAAAGGATTTTTTGCTTAAATATCAGGAATTTTCAAGCCAATGTATGAGTTTAGAAAAAAGCAAACTCTTCCTGGGGAAAATTCCTCTTGCCAGGAAGCAGTGCATCTCTGACATTCTGGGCATCCCGGTGTGTAATTTCCCTACCAAATATCTGGGAGTAGAAATTTTCAAGGGAAGAATAAAGAAGGAGGCCTTGTTTCCGATCATGGACAAGATTAAGAGTAGACTGGCAGGTTGGAAAGGCAAGCTCTTGTCAATGGCGGGGAGGGTGGAACTGGTTAAAACTGTTATCTCTGGAATGCCTACCCATAGTTTTTCAGTTTACTGGTGGCCTACATCCCTCATCTCTCTGATGGAGAGATGGATGAGGAATTTTATTTGGACAGGGGAGATTGACACGGTGCGGTCAATCACTGTAAAGTGGGACACCTTGTGCAAGCCAAAGGAGGAAGGGGGTCTGGGAATAAGAAGGCTTAGAGATTCTAACAAGGCCATGCTTTGCAAGCTTGTTTGGAGAATGAGAAAGGAGAAATCTACTGCTGCTGCTTTTCTCAGAGCTAGGTTTGTCAAGAAAGATGGCAGAACTCTTAAAGACTGTCGTCCCTCCTCTATTGCCTCAGGAATTAAAAAAATGTGGAGTTTTGTGGACGACAAGGAAAGATGGATTATTGGTAATGGTCTTCTTGCTAATTTTTGGAAGGATAAATGGTGGGGTCAGAGATCTACAATGGAGGAGATCAACTTAGATAATTCCAGCTCTCTAATCACTTCTGCTACAGTGGGAGATTTTATTAGAGAGGGACAATGGCATCTTCCAGAGGTAAATGCTCCTTTGCTTAAGCAGATTTTTAATCAGATAAAAAAGATTAAAATTCCCAGTGTGCAAATGGAAGATGTAAGTGTTTGGTCTTTAACGCCTATGGGGAATTTTTCTATGGCGTCAGCTTGGGAGGTCATCAGAAAGGAGTCGCATAAGGTGCCCTGGGTCTCATTAATTTGGCAAAAGGACTTACCTCCTAGATATTCTACTTTTGGATGGAGGCTGGTTCACTGTAAGCTTCCTACAGACGAGAACATTAGAAGCAAAGGTGTCTACTTGGCCTCTTGCTGTTATCTCTGTGGGATGGCCGAAGAAAATATTGATCATATTTTTCTCCACTGCCCATTATCTATTTCTATATGGAAAAAATTTTTAAATTGTTTTGGGATTCAGTGGAAAAATCAGGTGTCGATTGCTAACTTCCTTCTATGGTGGAAGAGAAGAGCTACTGGCCTCAACGTTAAAAAGCCATGGAAGATGGGATTTCTGCTAATTACTTATCATCTATGGTGGGAGAGAAATCAAAGAAGGCATGAGGCTAAGGCAAGACAGGCTAATTTTATTTTTGAATCCATCAGACAGGAGCTGATTCTTTGCCATGGCAGTTCATGCAAAGAGGTTAAGGCAGTTTCAGATGTGTTATGCTGCAGAAATCTGGGCTTATCGATTTCTCCCTCAGTTTCTTCTCCACCCCTTGAGGTGCACTGGTGTCGACCGGCCCCTGGCTGGATAAAGATCAATGTGGATGGTAGTTCCTTGGGAAATCCTGGTAAAGCTGGAGCAGGTGGTGTGATGCGAAACAGTGAAGGCCAGGTTTGTGATTCTTTTAGTATTTTTCTGGGTATTAAGAAGATATACGAGGCTGAGTTTGAAGCGGTATTGGAAGGAATCGCAATGGCACAGACTCATAATGCGACACATGTGTGGATAGAATCAGACTCGGCGTCTGTGGTGTCTGCGATTCAACGAAGGCAGATCCCCTGGTTTGCTCTCCAAAAATGGATTTCTTTCCTTCATTATTTGGAATCCATTTCTTGGAAAATAACTCACTGCTTTCGGGAAGCAAACCCCATTGCAGATTTTTTAGCTAAAAAGGCCTCTAAATCTGGCCTGTCCGAGACTTCAGTGGAATTTCCTAATCGCATTGTAGCAGAGCTTGTGAATGATGGTGCAAATATGCACAGATTTAGATTTGGCTAGGATGCTCGCTTGCTTTCTCTGCTGATGGCAATGCCGAAGGTGGAGACAGCAAGTTGGGCTAATGGCGTCAGCTGTAATTTTCTTTTTTCTCTTCTTTTTGGATATTCTTCCCTTCTTAATAAATTACCCTGTTACAAAAAAAAAAGTTTGGGAACAAATACATATGCAATTGAACAGGCTAAAAAAATATGAATTTGCTCGCAGTTTGTGAAGAGCTTTCTGTGAAGGCTTCGATGTGCAATGGAAACCTTATATGGACATGCCTACTCTTATTGCTTGGTGGAAACAAACAACAAAGAGTCTCCATTTTAAAAAGGTGTGGATTAGTGGCTTCTCCCTGGTTCCTAGTGTCATATGGCAGGAAAGGAATGCAAGAATTTTTGAGGGGGTCTCCAAATCATCTAGACACTGTTTTGTCATGATTAAAAGTGAAATCAGCCTCCAGATGACCGCTGCTATAGGGTCTCCTCTTTCATTTAGCTCCTCAATGTGTGCCAAACGATTGGGGATCTCTAGGGTGCGATACAAACCAAGAGAGGTAATGGAAATTTGTTGGTGTCCTCCCCAAAGGGGATGGGTGAAGCTAAACTCAGATGGCTGCTCTTTGGGAAATCCAGGAAAAGCAGGTGCGGGTGGAATATTTCGGAATGAAAATTCAGAAATATTACAGTTTTTTAGAAATTTTCTTGGTGTCCACACAAATTTTGAAGCCGAGATGATAGCTGTTATTACTCGGTTAGAATTTGCTAGAGATATGGGTATTACTCATTTGTGGATTGAGTGTGACTCAGTAGCTGTAGCTTTGCTTATATCTAAGGGAAGAATCCCTTGGGTTTGTCTTCAAAAGTGGATGAGTTTAACCTCCTATTTGAACTCTCTTACCTGGAAAATCACTCACTATATGCGGGAAGCAAATCCTGTGGCTGATTTCTTGGCAAAAACAGCAGCAAAATTCGAAGTTTCTTCTCCTATCCAATCCTGGCCTACGCTGATTGCTATAGAGTTGGAAGTGGATTGTTAATCTCGGCCTAGATACCGCTTCTTTTAATGTTTTCTGTTTTTATTTCCAATTTTTGTGATTTGGTTTCTGTTGTGAGTTCTTCTCTGCTGATGGCAATGCCGAAGGTGAAGTAGAATTTTCCAGATTCCAAATGTGCTATTGCTTTGTATATTCTTTTTTCCCCTTCTTTTAATACAATGATTTTTTAGAGAAAAAAATATAGTGATAACTGCAAGGACTATAGAGACTTTAATAGTAGCCCCCTAACCCTAACTTACTCACACAATAGATTGGGCTAGACTTATCCACCTTGAGCTGGCCTAACCACTATGGGCCCAATGGATAACTTGTATTAGTGAAGCCCAAAAACCCAACATTATCCAACTTGGGTAACACTAATGCAACATCTTTCCATTGGATTATGACCATAGATTCCCATAGCTAAAATCGCCATTCAAAAAATTTAATTCAAATAACTTTCCCCTTATGTTGAATAACAACTCAATATATGCATCCATACACGGCATACATCTACATACTATCACAAACACAAAGATGTTCATTATCCGAATCATCTAGGATATAAATAAGGAATTGTGTTATACACTTGTGATCACATAAATACGTATATTGTAGGTCCTTTCCTTGATTAAAAGATCAACCTACCTTGAATTACCTCATAGGTAAAAACTTTGATATTAACCAATACCTAGGCAAACCATCATAACCTAAGGTTAATACCCTCACTTTAGCAAACCGACAGTGGTAAATCATCACTTCCTTAGATTTAGGCTAAATATCACCATATATCATAAAATTTGGCTAAATACCGCTCTTTACCATGATATGTCAAATCAAGAAGGATATAAAATATACAATCAATAATCACATAACATCATAATAACAAAGAATGAAGAGAGCCATTGTATTAAAATACTCATAATCTAATAACCAAACAAATACATTCTCCCACTCACTAAGAAAATATAAAAACTCCCACTAAACAAATATATCAAAAGATCCTAGTATACCCATACTAGAGACATGAACCTTAAAGGCTCTCATCGGCAAAGCTTTGGCAAGCGGATCAGCCATCATATTTTTTGTAGTAATATGTTGGACATTGATCTCTTCATTATCAACCTTCTCTTTGATGAGTAGGTACTTGACATCGATGTGCTTCTAACTTTCAAACTTCTTATTGTTCCTAGAGAAGAACACTGTAGAGTTGTTATCACACCATAACCTTATAGGTCGAAAAATAGAGTCCACAACCTTCACCTCAGATACAAAGTTCCTCAACTACACGGCTCGCTTAGTTGCTTCATAAAGTGCCTGTAGACGCCACATTTTGACACCCATAGAAGAATTGTGCAATAATGAGATGAGAACCTGATGGGATTTAAAATGTAACCGCAAGCGTACGGATCAGTGCAACTACGGGTCAAACACAGGGAGAGCAACCACTTTATTTTTTTATTTCTTTTAATAATGCAAAAGTGAACCGATTAATGGTTGTGATCTAATTTTTATTATCGTCCTAAACATATGTATCTAAAATAACGTCCTAACCATTCGTCATCTAAGAATTTAAAGACGCAAACCACGCAATTAAAATTAAATAAATAAATAACTGAAAATAAACAACCCATGCAATTTAAAAAAATAAAATAAATAATTAAAGGAAAAAAATTCTGAAATAAAAATAAAGTAAAAGAAATAGGAAAAAGCTAGAGAGAGACTCACAAGCAGGTTTCTCTACTTAGCCTGAGGGATGCATCATAATATGAGCTTCCCTACTTGACCAGAGAGTCACTCTTACAAGGGTTACTCTACTTGGCTTTAGGGAAAGGGAGACAATTAAAATAAAAACAATAAATTGATGGTTCTATGACTAGGAGGGGCAAAGCCAACACATACACTAGCCATAAACCTTGGAGGAAAGGGATAGCAATAATGTAACGACTGAAGTTAAAATCCTAAATTAAGAAAGAAATGGTAGTAAGAAGAGGGAATGAGAGGAGGGAGAGAAGACTACTGAAGGAGCCTACTTACTTGAATCAATGCTTGAACTTGAAAAAAAAAATGCTCCACAGCTCGTGATCTTGTCACCTAGATCTAAGCCTATAACTATAACTTTAAAAATTACAACTCAATTGCATAAATCATAAACATAAAAGGTTGAATAAGAATAAAAGAGTGCTTGCATTAATTGACATAAGAAACTATTACAAAAGTGATTAAAGCAAAAATAGAGAAGAACTAAAACTAAAGAGTGAGAGAGGGAGAGAGAGAGAAGAAAACTAAGCATAAACTAGAAAATAAACTAAAGGGAATAATAATTAGGAGGGGGGAGGAAGGGGCTTTTATAGGGTTTTTTTCTTGCCTCCTTCCTTCTACAAGTCTTCTTTAAGCAAAGAAAGAAAATAAAATTAAATTAAATCTTGGTAAAAATCTTATTCTTTGAGATATTGTGTGAGGAAATAGAGAATCTATTTCCAAAATTAACAAATTCTATTCTTTCTTTACAATATTTACCAATATCTTGCAATCTTGATTAAATCAGAAAGGAATCTCTGCATAGCATCTTCAAGATCTTGTGAGGTGGCAAGGAGAGAAAATATTCTTTAGGATTTTGTAGGAGAGAGGATGTGGTACCAATGAGTGGGTCCCACCTTTGAATTGGTTCTTGATTCACTTTAAGCACTTTCTCTTGTAGACTTGGAAACTAAAAAAACAAGAAAAATAAAAGTAGTACTATCCAAAGTGGGGTAAAATGTACACTTATATCCCTAAGATTTCACACATTATTGTGCTCATCAAATTCTCCCATACTTGACTTTTGGTCGTCTTCGAGCAAGATAAATAAATAAATAAATGAAAGAAAAAGCCTAACTCACTTTCGTAGGAATCACGGTTGCATTTAGCACATGCAACAAGCCTTTAAGCCCCTAAGTTATCATAGTGGACGAGTTGTGTCTCGTGGGTGTTTGCTGTGAATATACACCCAAAATTCAGAGTAAATAAATCCCAACCTTGGCTAAAGGTAAGGCTCATACCAATCCAGAGCAAAGATAATTTTTTTTACAAGGGACCCCCACACTTGAACTTTTATTACCCTTGATCAATTCCAGGCACTAGCATATTTCTTAATTTGGAACTCACCTTGTCTCTTCCAAAACATCCTTATCTTAAGGCAAAACCACTTGTGAAGAAATAGGGAACCAATGACTAAGGCTTTGGAGTATTTTTGATTAAAACATATTACTAAGCATTAATGACATTTGCACATTTTTTTCTCCCTTTTTTTTTTCACTTAAACTCTATTCTACTCCACTACTTTTGGCTTGAATGACATGGTGGTGCAAACACCAGACACCCAAGTTACTATGTAGCTTCGCTTTTTGCATATGCCTACAAAGACAGTGATGCTAGAGTTCCTTCAGAAGTTTCCTCCCAAGGAATTTCAATCAAGACACCACGCTTCCTGAGGCACAATGCTCTGTCTCGTTCCAAGAGAATCAACTCTTATTCTTCTTTATACCACATTTCACATTCCATTTAAAATTGTGCAATTGTCAACCCATGCCAAATTAAAAAGAAGGTCTCAACTCCATTTGCACCAAACACTTGAATTAAAACAGATGAAATCCTTCAGGAATGGTACTGGGAGTTTTGGCCGGGCAGCGGATGTTACGGGTCAAGAAGGCACTGCTACTGGTTGGTCCAATGACCTTATTCTTTTCGTTCATATTTAGGTACGCACCATCACGGCATCACCTAACAATCTTTTGTGGTTTTACGCAACTGAATGGTGGTGCAATATAGAAGATACTCACCCAACTTTGTCCAAAGTAACAATTAAGGTGTTATCCTAGACATGTTCCACCACTGGATGCGAGCGTTCCACCACTGGGTGCGAGCGTAATTGGAGCACTTTCAACCTCATACACTCCAAGAGACGGAACCGATTGGGTGTTGAGTGGATGTCGGACCTTGTGAATGTGCATTATAATATGAGATTAAAAGAAAAGCACATATGCCTTGGCATAAAGAATGATACCGGCCCAATCAATCTTGCCAATATCTTCCAAATAGATGATGATGAGGAAGATCCCCTTTATGAGTGGGTTAAAGATCGAGGTGAGCCTAGTGGTCAGCCTAGTAGTCATATTGCTTCACAAATGGATGTTAACATTGATGAATATATGTCAGAAGAGGGCAAAGTTCACTCAGAGACATCCCGTCCATTTGAGTCTCACCCCGGTGCTAGAAATCAAGAAGAAGAGCATTGGCCGCCTTCATCGTCTTCCACTCGGACCCTTGACCCGACCCAAGGCCATGATGATGATGATGATGATGATGGTGATGGTGGGTATGATGACAATGATAGATTAGCTGCCCTGCGGGAGGATAGCATGCATCAGGACTCAGTGCCACAACCATCACCAATCAGATTGGCAAGGGAGACTAGGTTCACCCATGCCACGCAACAACAGAGAGGCTACACTTAAGGACCACGCCATAGGTTCCGACCTGAAGATGAGACAGCTAGGATGGGCCAAAGCATAGAAATATACATATGGTCCAACACCATAAAACAGGGGTCTCTTATTTTTCAAAAGAAAGTCCCATCTCAAGACACATGCTTGTTTCTTTCTTCTCAACAGGGTTTTTATACGTTCAAAATGGGTACCTTAGTCAAAACTTTTATTTTCATACACCAAGCAACCGAATGGTATGATCATTAGCCAAAAGCCAAAGTAGGACTTCATCCAAAATAAAAAAAAAAAAAAAAAAACAAAACAAAACAAAAACAAAAAAAAAACAAATAAAACAAAGTGGAAAAAGCAGAAACTAGTTTCCCTCCCCCACACTTAAGTCATGCAATGTCCTCAATGCATGGAAAGAATTAAAAACGAAGACAATGCAAGGGGGTCATACATGATTAAAAGTTAGTCATCAGTGTAAAGAGGTTCATGGAGATCTATGACCTCTTCACTACCAGTATTAGGAAACTCGAGGAATGGTTTCAAACGCTGACCATTAATCTTTGAAATTACCCCTGTTCCTGGATTCAAAATCTCCACAGCCCCATGGGGATATACATTATGGACAATAAATGGGTCATCCCATCGGGATCTAAGCTTACCAGGAAAAAGATGCAATCGAGAGTTGTACAATAAGACCTTATCACCAATTGTAAAAGATTTACGTAGAATGTGTTTATCATGAAAAGCTTTAGTCTTTTCCTTATAAATCCTAAAATTTTCATAGGCTTCATTCCTAAGTTCCTCCAACTCAGATAGTTGGAGCCTACGATGAATTCCCGCATCAGATAAATCAAAGTTGAGCTTCTTGATGGCCCAAAAGGCCTTATGCTCCAACTCAACTGGTAAGTGATAAGCTTTCCATACACCAAACGGTAGGGAGACTGACCAAGATTGGTCTTGAATGCAGTCCGATGGGCCCACAAGGCATCAATGAGCCTAAGGGACCAATCCTTACAGTTGGGATTAATAGTTTTCTCCAAGATTTGTTTGATTTGCCTTAGACACCTCCACTTGACCACTAGTTTGGGGGTGATAAGGGGTAGATAACTTATGGGTGATCCCATACTTTTTCATTAGGGCCTCAAAAGTCCGATTACAAAAATGAGTACCCCTATCACTAATTATTGCACGTGGTGTACCAAAGTGGAAAAAAATGTTTTCTTTTAGAAACTGGACCACTACTTTGTGGTCATTAGTTTTATGAGGTATGACCTCTATCCATTTAGAGACATAATCAACAGCCAAAAGTATGTACAAATTCTCAAAGGAATTAGGGAATGGTCCCATAAAATCTATGCCCCATACATCAAAGATCTCAACTACTAAAATAGGGTTGAGGGGCATCATGTTCCTCTTATTGATACAGCCAAAAGACTGTCAGGTGGGACAAGCCTTGTAAAAATCAAAAGCATCTCTAAAAAGAGTGGGTCAATAAAATCCGCATTAGAGAACCTTTGCGGCAGTCTTTTTAGGTCCAAAGTGTCCACCACATGCATGATCATGACAAAAAGAGAGAATAGAATGTTGCTCATGATCGGGAACACATCGTCAAATAATTTGATCTGGACATATCTTAAATAAGTAAGGATCATCCCAGAAAAAGTGCTTAACTTGGGAATGAAACCTATACTTATCTTGGGTGGACCAGTGATCCGGAGTCACACTTAAAACTAAGAATTTGACAACGTCAGCAAACCATGGTTCACTGGACATTGCAAATAACTGTTCATCTGGAAAGTTCTCGTTGATTGGAGAATCGACAGTCAAGGAATTGGGAAGCTGGGATAAATGGTCAGCAACTATGTTTTTAACTCCTTTTTTATCCCTAATTTATAAATCAAACTCTTGCAAAAGTAAATCCCACATAATGAGACGGGCTTTGGCATCCTTCTTCTAAACGAAGTATTTGAGAGCAGAATGATCAGTATACACCACCACATGTGAACCAACTAAGTAAGACCGAAACTTTTCTAATGCAAACACAACCGCTAAAAATTCTTTTTCAGTGGTTGTATAATTGAGTTGTGCATCATTTAAGATCCTACTAGCATAATAAATGACAGTGGGTAACTTATTAATCCTTTGACCCAAAACTGCTCCTATGGCAAAATCTGAAGCATCACACATCAGTTCAAAAGGTTCAGTCCAAACAGGTGGTTGAACAATGGGTGCATTGGTCAACTCCTTCTTAAGTTGTTTGGAGGATTCTAGGCACTCTTTAGAAAACTCAAAAGTTTGACCTTTGGCAAGTAATGAAGTGTCTGTAGAAGCCCGCATGCCCTAGAAAAGATCAGACGTCCTTAACAGATTGAGGAGGTGGTAAATTATCAATTAAATCCATTTTGACTCTATCTACCTTAATTCCCTCCTTGGATATTACATGGCCTAAAACAATATCAGATTTAACCATGAAATGACATTTTTCTCAATTCAAAATCAAATTCTTAAATATGCACATTTTCAAAACTAGAGAAAGATGATGAAGATATTCAGAATAGGTATTCCCATGAATTGAAAAGTCATCCAGAAATACTTCTAAGAATTTTTCGACCATGTTAGAAAATATGCTCATCATGCATCGTTGGAACGTAGCAGGGGCATTGCAAAGCCCAAAGGGCATATGTCTGTAAGCAAATGTTCCATATGGGCATGTAAAAGTGGTCTTATATTGGTCCTCTAAAGCAATTGGGATCTGGTTATAGCCGGAATATCCATCAAGAAAATAATAGTATTCATGTCCAGCTAACCTCTCTAACATCTGGTCAATGAATGGCAATGGGAAGTGGTCCTTCCAGATTGCCACATTAAGTTTTCTGTAGTCTATGTACACTCTCCACCCAGATTGGACACAGGTTGGAATTAGTTCATTATTCGCATTGGGAACTACAGTCACACTAGACTTCTTAGGCACTACGTGAACTGGGCTTACCTATTGGCTGTCAGAAATAGGATAAATTATTCCATGATCCAAGCACTTTAGGATCTCTTTCTTAATAGCTTCCATCATCACTGGGTTAGCTCTTCTTTGGGGTTCTGTGGATGGTTTGGAATCCTCCATAAGATGTATATGATGTTGTACAATAGAAGGGCTTATACCCTTGATATCAGCCATGGTCCAACCTAGGGCTTCCTTATTATCTTTTAACACTTTAAGTAACTCCTCTTCCTAGCTAGAAGTCAAATTTGAAGAAATTATTATAGGAAGAGTCTGGTCAGGCCCGAGGAAAGCATACCTCAAATTAGATGGCAACTCCTTAAGATCTAGCTTAGGGGGCTCAAAGTGGAAGGTTTGGGAATGGAATTGGAAAGGGGTCCTAAGGGCTCCACAGGTGTGTGAAGACTTAAGACTTCAGAAAAGAAATTTTCACTATCATCATCCAACTCATCCATACACTCTTGGAATTCTGAATCAAAATCAATATCAAAGTTGGTAATTAAATCATCAGAAAAATCCAGAAAATCCTCAAGCATATTGATCTCTTCTACCATATGTGGTTGCTTGCCTATCCTAAACATGTTAAATTTAACAGTTTGGTTACCAAAAGATAATCTTAGGAAACCATTCCGGCAGTTGATTAATGCATTACTGGTAGCCAAGAATGGTCTCCCAAAAATTATTGGAATCTCATCCTTGGTTGAGAAGGGCTTGGTATCTGACATAATTAAATCAACAGGGAAAATAAATTCCCCCACCTTTAGTAAGACATCCTCAACCATCCCTTTAGGAATTTTAATAGACCTATCTGCCAACTGAAGAGTAGTTCCAGTGGTTTTCAATTCTCTCAATCCAAGTTGCTTGTACACATGGTAAGGTAAAAGATTCACATTTGCGCCAAGGTCAAGTAAAACATGCTCAATGTAGGTGTTGCCTATGACACAAGATATGGTAGGGCTCCCTGGATCCTTATACTAGGCTACTATGGGCTGAGTAATTATGGAACTAATGTTACCCGCCAAGAACGTATTTTTGGGCACACTAGTGATACGTTTGTGAGTACACAAATCTTTTAGTACCTTTGCATAGGCGGGGATCTGGGATATGGCATCCAAAATGGGGATGTTCACTTCTACTTTTTTAAAGACTTCTAAAATTTTATCCATGGAAGCAGTCTTCCTTTTGTTTACCAAGCGATTAGGAAATGGGACAGGATAAACATAAGGACTGTTAGGGATTTGCCCCTGTTCAGAAGAATCATTTTTGGTTTTCTCAACCAAATCATCTTTAGTTTCAGAAAAATCTTTAGGTTCATCAGAAGAACCTGAAACAAGAGGCACACTTGTGTCCTCAACTGAAGGAGAGTTAACATGAGTAATAGATGAGAAAGATTTAGGAACGCTCTGTTGGTACTCTCTACCACTCCTAAGGGCATAAACAACATTACATTGGTTAGAGGGCCCTTGTTGGGTCTGACCTTGTACTATATTCAGTGGTGCATTAGTTGATGTTTGTGAACTAATAGGCTGATGATGCCTAGGGTTAGGCTCTGATTGACTGGGAAAAGTTATTTTCTCCCTCTCACGCATAATTGAGACAACTTGAGTGAGTTCTCTCGTAAAATTTTGATGGCTTGTCATGAGGAGGGCCATATTTTTTTCCAAATCACTTATTCTACTTGCCTCTCCAGTGTTGGTAAACCCAGGGGGTTGCTGATAAGATGATAGGAGAGGGGCCCTATGAAAACTAGCCTGAGGTCCTACATTTGACCTAGGAAAAGTATTTTGAGAAAAAGATTGTTGTACAAAGGGAGGCCTTTGGAGTCCAGGTTGACCTTGATTATGGAAATTGGAAGGCCATGCTTGGTTGCCCTGATTCCAAGAGAGATTTGGGTGATTTCTCCATCCTATATTGTAGGTATTACTATATGGATTATTTTGCTATAAGACATTAATACTATCATTAGAAGTGCCCCCAGAGGTGTTGGGGCATTCTTCTAGGAGATGTCCAGGGGACTGGCACCAAGCACAAATCTTAACCAAATTGACTGATGATGGCTCTCTAGGAACAATAACCTCAATTCTCTTGATTAGGCTATCCAAATGGGCTTCCTTGGCTACTATCCCATCCACAAAATATCCTTTTCCTTCTAAGGTTCTTTCACTCTCTTGGGTTGATTCTCACTCATGGGTTTTGTCAGCTAAGTCAAATAAGAATTCCTATGCCTTTCCTTCATCTGTAAAGGATGTGAATCCCTCAGGACGCATAGACTCTATCATTTGTTTAGTTGGGTAATCAATACCCTCATAAATTATTTGACATAAATGCTATAGGTCTAGGCCATGGTGAGGGCATTCTTGGAGTAGATCCTTGAATCTCTCCATAAGTTTGGAAAATGACTCACTAGGCTTTTGCCTAAACTGAAGGATATCACTTCTAAGCTTATTAGTCTTGTGAGTTGGGAAAAACTTCTTAAGGAAGACAACTGTGAACTATTCCCATGAGGTTATGAAATTTGTGGGTAACCCATACAACCACTTCTTAGCTTGGTCTTTCAATGCAAAAGTGATAAACCTAAGCTTAACAACATCATCAGAAAGCTGTTGGATCTTAATTATAACACATACCTCTTCAAATTCCCTTAGAAATAGGTATGCATCCTCAGAGGTCAACCCATGGAAGTGGGGCAACATAGTGATGTAATGAGATTTGAGTTCAAAATTATTGCCCTGGGCTTGTGGTAGAACTATGCAGGAAGGTTGGGCTGTTCTAATAGGGTAGAACCTATCTTTCAAAGATTTAGGTGAAGGGTTTTGCTGTTGGTCTCCCATATTGAAGGGTTTTAAAGAGAGAAAACGTATAAGGTCACTACTTGTTGGATCTCTCTTCTTTCTAACCGATTCTTAGTATTACGTACCCACTTAACACTCATGCAACAGAAAACTACCCACAACTAAAGTAAGACAAGCACAAAAGAATGGATAGCAAAACTTTTTCTTTTTAATTATTTTTTTATTTTTTTTTTTTTATTTTTTTTTTGGCTTTTTGGGAGCTTACCGACACGGATCTGGGGTTGCTCAGGTCAATTCCTGAGGTACTGCTACAGGGTGAAACCAGTCTTTATCATACTGTGAGGCATGACGACCTCCACTGATACAACTATTATTGCAAGTTGTTCTTCTCAGGAACTCAATAAAAGAAAAGGAAAAACAAAACAAAGCACTCCGATTTACCAAAAGAAAGTGAAAAATAAAATGGAACTGTCTCCCCGGTAACGGTGCCAAAAACTTGATGGGATTTAAAATGTAACAGGAAGCGTACGGATCAGTGTAGCTACGGGTGGAACACAGGGAGAGCAGTTACTTTATTTTTTTATTTCTTTTAATAATGCGAAAGTGAACTGATTAATGGTTGTGATCTAATTCCAATTACCGTCCTAAACATATGTATCTAAAATAACATCATAACCATTCGTCATCTAAGAATTTAAATACGCAAACCACGCAATTAAAATTAAATAAATAAATAACTGAAAATAAACAACCCACGCAATTTAAAAATAAATAAATAAATAAAGGAAAAAAATACTGAAATAAAAATAAAGTAAAAGAAATGGGAAAGAGCTAGAGAGAGACTCATAAGCAGGTTTCTCTACTTAGCCCGAGGGATGCATCATAATATGAGCTTCCCTACTTGACCAGAGAGTCACTCTTACAAGGGTTACTCTACTTGGCTTTAGGGAAAGGGAGACAGTTAAAATAAAAGCAATAAATTGATGGTTCTATGGCTAGGAGGGGCAAAGCCAACACATACACTAGCCATGAACCTTGGGGGAAAGGGATAACAATAATGTAACGACTGAAAATAAAAATCCTAAATTAAGAAAGAAAGGGTAGTCAGAAGAGGGAATGAGAGGGGGAGAGAAGGCTACTGAAGGAGCCTACTTACTTGAATCAATGCTTGAACTTGAAAAAAAAATTGCTCCACGGCTCGTGATCTTGTCACCTAGATCTAAGCCTAGAACTATAACTTAAAAAATTACAACTCAATTGCATAAATCATAAACATAAAAAGGTTGAATAAAAATAAAACAGTGCTTGCATTAATTGACATAAAAAAAACTATTACAAAAGTGATTAAAGAAAAAATAGAGAAGAACTAGAACTAAAGAGAGAAAGAGAAAGAGAGAGCAACTAAAAAAAAAACTAGAAGAAGAATGAATTGTCTCCCCTCCTCTTACATGAATTGTATTTATAGGGAATGGGGAGGTAGAGTAACAATTTTCTCTTTCCTAAAAGGGAGAAACCCACAATTGATTGTGAGATCTTTTGAGTCCAAAAGTGCTAAGATAGAGGAGAGAAAAGAGAGAAATAAATTTGGAGAAATTTCCTATAATTTTTTTGCTTATTTTCTTTCCTTCTTTTTTTCTAATTTATTTTTCTTCTTTTTCTCTCTCCTAGGGACGATTTTCTTCTTGCTTTGTGTGATTTGGACAATCTTTGGTGATGATGTGGAGGAGAGAGAAGATTTGGACAATCTTTATTTCTCCCCTTTTTTTCTCTTTCTTTTTTTTTTTCTTCTCTTCTTGCTTCCACGATTTTTCTCTTCTTGCTTCCATGATTTTCCTTGCTTCTAATTTGATGTGGAAATCCCCTCCATGCCCTTAGTGCTTTAAGTGAATGAAAAGCAGGAAATCTTCAACAAATTCTCTAAAAAAAAACAACCATGAGATTCAAACTTGAGACCTCTTGGTGAGCAAGGGAATTTGCACACCATAGCTCACCAACTACACTAGGTAGTTTTTGTTACCAAAAACAAATCTTCAATCACTTAAGGATGTGGTCCATCGATCCTTGTTGGCATTTGGAATATTCCTTGTACCTCTGGGACAATTGCAAACAGGCTGGTTCTGCATCTCGGTTCAGTTCTGATCCATTATTCTTTTTCTGGCCCGAAAAGAATAATCATTTGTCTGGGTGACCAAACGAATGTGTACTTTTAATTGAACACGTCCATCTTGCTCAGAATTTCGTCCTCTTCGCAACCATGAAAAGAAATAGGACCTCTTTACGTGTAAAATTGAAGATATAGTGCCTGATAATCCTTAAGGCCTTGAAAATATAGAACCTGCAAAAAGAGAGTAAAACCCAAGGTAGTTCCATTCTAAATATGTAAAATGCATGTTTTACTACCCTAGATTTCACACATAAATGTGCTCATCACTAAGTGTAACTGTGATTCCTATAAAAGTGAGCTAGGTTTTTTGTTTTCATTCTTTTTCTTTATGTTTTGCTCGAGGACTAGCAAAGTCTAAGTGTGGGGGAATTCTAATAAGTACATTTATGTGTGAAATCTAGGGTAGTAAAACATACATTTTACATATTTAGAATGGAGCTACCTTGGGCTTTACTCTATTTTTGTAAGTTTTATATTTTCAAGGCCTTAAAGAATATCGGATGCTATATCTCTAATTTTACACATAAAGAGGTCCTAATTCTTTTCATGGTTACGAAGAGGACAAAATTTTGAGCAAGATGGAAAAGTTCAATTAAAAGTACACATTTGTTTGATCAACCGTATAAGTGATTATTCTTTTTGGGCCAGAAAAAGAATAATGGATCTGAACTTAACCGAGATGCAGAACCAGCCCATCTACAATTGTCCTAGGGGTATAAGGAATATTTCAAATATCAACAAGGATTGATGGACCACATCCTTAAGTGATTGAAGATTCATTTTTGGTAACAACAACTGTGATACCCTACTTTTAAAACCTGGTTTAATTACACGGTTGACCTGATTTAACCATGCAGGACCCGAACCAGAGAGGGTTAAGGCGGGTTCCTTATGGACCATGATGACAAGGGTGACTTTGAACACAGGTTGGCCAGACAAGTCCGAGTCAGTGCCAGAGGAGATGGGCGTACCCAAGCCGTGTACATGTACATATAATAAGGCCATGTACGGGTAATGCTGGTATGTAGTCGTATCCTAAAGTGTATACGTATTATATATCTTGTGCCGAGAGTGAGATACATGCTGAGAGTCGAATTCCATTAAAATCTCCATTGTTTGACTGAGTTTCGACCAACAGGTGGGCGGTCACAGGCGGGCGAACTCGCCCACCTGAGTGACCCACCCATGTGGTTACTAGATATTCTCTAAGTATAAATAGTACTTATTGTGTTTCTCCTTTTCTCATTTAATGCATTAAAGAGTTGGTGAGAAGAGTAAAGAGGAGAGAGAAAAGAAAGGAAGAAAAGAGAACGAAGAAGAAGAAAGGGAAAGAAAGAGGAGGAAGAAATGATTTTAAGCGATGCCGCGGTTTGATCTTCTCATTCCGACACCAGAAAAGTGATCCCCAACACGAGATCTACGATTTGAGGTGGGCGATAGCTATACTTCTTAAATTTTCACCAAACCCCAAGTGAAACCCTTGATTTGGGTAGAGTTCCTTGAGATCTTGTAAATCCCACTGGAGATGATGAATCTAAGGTTTAATAGATGGACTCTGTGTTGATTTTGAAAGTTTAAAGAAGTGTTTACAAGATTTGAGAAGCATTGGTGATTTCTTGAGTTAAGAGGTGATTTTGAGGTTTTGGAAGAGTTCTTGAGCAAAGAAGGTAAGATGGCTTTTCAATCCTTAAATATAACTTAGATCTAGGTTAGAATCATCTTATAAGACCTTAGATATGTGGAAAATGTGATTGGAACAGCCCCATTTGGTTTCCCCAAGGTTAAGGAGCATTTCAAAGAAGAAAGCAAATTTTTGCCCCCACAGGTGGGCGAAGATCGACGGGCGAAGCTGCCTGCCTGAGGGCGCCAGCCTGAGGGGGGGGAAGCCTCTCGGTCCCCATTGGTAGGTGAAGCCGCCCGCCTGAGGGGGCCTGTCGGTCCCCACCGGTGGGCGATGATAGGTGGGCTGTCTGGCCCACTTATTGGCCCCCCAGTATGATTTTTGAGCCCGAATGGGCCTAAAATGGTCGGGCAACCCTCTTTCATGATTTTAAGTATGATTTAAACATCAAATATTGTTAGTTTTGACCCCAAAGTGGTGAAATGCTAACTTCATTCACTTATGATAGGTTTCACTAGAAACTTACGTTTCTCGCCCTGGATCTCACCCGTACCGAGCGTGAGTTTTTGTACACAACAAGTAAGTGGGGAGAGGACATTTGACTTTATTTTAAGCTTGTTTTTGCATTATTAAATTGTATCTAGATTAGCCATGTCATCATACAAATTATGTGTAGATTAGTCATCCTCGTATGCCGTTCGCACGCATTGCTTATGCATTATAAACAAATGATTTATGATATGTGTGTTGTGCTTTACATTATCAATGCTAAATGATTGATGTGCTTATGTGATGAATAGTTGGATTACTGTGCATGATGCATTATTAGACTAGACGCCGTAGTCGGCTTGAAAACGAGTGCATTGGTGGCCCGTGGTATGGGACGCTGTGGTACTATGTAATCGTACTTTGTCACATAGGAGCATGTGGATTAGGATTATCACTCCCCGTGCTACGACCCTTCCCAACAAGGGTTGAGGTGTTGGGTTATCACTTGGGGGGAAGCAGTGATCGCGGTTGTCGAGTCACTGTGGTGGTTAGACATACGCCTGGCTGGTCATTAGGACAGTCGGTAACCTCGGTGGTATATTCAAGAGGGCCAATCGTACTGTTTTTAAATTGCTGGGGTCAGCACCTTTACTTTTATGTTGAGAGCCGGTAGTCAGTATGCTTTACTTTTCTGAGTACTCACGGTGGGCCTTCTCCGACAACCCTATGAGCGTATCGTGGGATGGAGTCGAGGCTCGTACCCGGGACATACGCGCACTGTGGTTGTAAGTATCACATAACCAAAGACTTAGTAATGTTTTTTAGGTGGATAAGATTTAAAATAAATTGCATAACATATAGTGCATATGGATGTGATTGTTTTGTGGTCTTTCTTTTCACTTACTGAGCTAGTGAGCTCAACCCACGTGCACACCTCTTTTAGATGATTTTACTGGTCACACGCCTGAAGATCAGGAGTCGGGCCCCACTGTCGAGTTTCTCGTTGAGGATTGGTGGGTCCCCGAGGAGTATGAGCACGGTGCTGATTGCATGTGCGAGGGTTGTGCTGCGGGACCGCAGTAATGACACCGTACAGGATTTTTCTTTTTGATTTTTTTGATGACCACCCTTTTTGTATACTTGATATGTAAATTGTTATTCTTTTTGTGTAAATATCATGCCTGCGGGCCCACATGTACTTAGCTATATACTACAATTTGGGTATCAAGTATATTGGGGATATTTACAGGTAATTTAAGTCTTCCGCTGAACTCTTGAACACTTATCTTAGATGTGTGTATGGTATGGTGGGGTACTGTATTAGATAATCCTGGCAGGTTTGGGTTAACTGAAGTTAACCCGGTCACCGGTCCGGTTCTGTGTGAACGGGGTGTGACAACAACTACCTAGCGTAGTTGGTGAGTTGTGGTGTGCAAAATCCCTTGTTTATTAGGAGGTCTCAAGTTTGAACCTCTTAGCTGCCATTTTGTTGAAATTTTTTTTGAATATTTTCCCTCTCCCTCTCATCACTTAAAGGAAGTCGGCCAAGATGGTTGTACGCAAGTTTGAAGAAGAGAGAGAGAGAAAATAAAGAGAAAAAATAAGAAAGAAGGAAAAAAAAAGACAAGGGCATGGATGGAATTTTCCATTAAAATAGAATATTGTCTAAATCCAAGCAAGAAAAATCAGCCAAGCGGGGTGTCTTGGGCAAGAAGAGAGAGAAAAATAGAAAAAGAAGAAAAAATAAGAAAAAAAGGCAAGAAAAATCATGGGAGATTCTCTCTCCACACGTTTTCTCTCTTCTCTCTCCTCCACCTCATCAACAAGATAAATCTTTTTTTTTTTAAGATAAAATCGTTAGCTTCCCTCCCCCATTCTCTATATAATAGAATTAACACAAGGGGAGGAGGCACTTCATTATTCTTTTGGAGTTTTTTTTTTTTTTTTAGTTGCTCTATCTCTTTCTCTAATTTTCTTTCTCTAGCTCTAGTTCTAGGTTTATGCTTTAAACACTTTTGTAAGGTTTTTTTATTCAATTAATGCAAGTACTTTTATTTTTTATTCAGTCTTTTAATTTTATTGTTTAAGCAATTGAAGTTGTAATTTTCAAGTTCTAGTTTTAGGCTTAGTTCTAGGTGACAAGAACAGACTATGGAGCATGTCTTTCAAGTTCAATTTTTTTCTTCAGATTTGTTTTCTCTAGTACTAGAAATTTCAGATTTGGTTTATTCCAGATCTAGTTTTTAGTACTGGTAGTATCTTAAATCGATCAATTTTTCAGTTCAAGGGTGAAGTTCAAGTAAGTAGGCTCCTTCAGTAGTCTTCTCACCCCCTTCTCATTCCCTCTTCTGATTACCATTTCTTTCTTAATTTAGAATTTTAATTTCAGTCATTACATTATTGCTTTTCCTTTCCCCCAAGGTTCATGGTTAGTATATATGTTGGCTTTGCCCCTCCTAGCCATAGAACCATCACTTATTAGTTTTTATTTTAATTGCCTCCCTTTCCCTAAAGCCAAGTAGAGTAACCGTTGTTAGAGTGACTCTTTGATCAAGTAGAGAAACTCATATTATGATGCATCCCTTTGGCTAAGTAGAAAAATCTACTTGTGAGTCTCTCTCTAGCTTTATCCCCTTTCTTTTACTTTATTTTTATTTCAACATTTTTTTCCTTCATTGTTTTTTAATTGCGTGGGTTGTTTATTTTTAGTTATTTATTTATTTATTTAATTACATGACTTACATATTTAAATTCTTAGATGATGAATGGTTAGGACATTATTTTAGATACATATGTTTAGAATGGTAGTTAGAATTAGATCACAACCATTAATCGGTTCACTTTCGCATTATTAAAAGAAGCAAAAAAATAAAGTGGCCGTTCTCCCTGTGTTCGACCTGTAACTATACTGATCTGTACACTTGCGGTTACATTTTAAAATCTCAAACATGGAACCTCCTAGAGAAGAAGAAGAATGAGAGAGAGAATTAATTCTTTCATTTTCATATATGCCTAAGCCCCTTTTATATACATTCCTAGTGGTCTCCTTAGCCTTACAATCATTCCTCCTCCCCAATCCTACCTGATTCCATTACACCTTGTCCTGTGGTGGTCCTTCATACAAAATCCTTTAGTGTAACTATTCTCCTTTTCTGACGAGTGCTCCTACACATATTTGCCGCATCAGTCATTGCCTATTCCTCATGCTGACTCGTATCATTACCATCCTCTTTAGAGAAAACCTTGTCCTCAAGGTTCAACTAAGGAAAGAGCTGATGTATTGTGGTACCATCCTCCCAGGTGGTGTCTTCCAGAGGTAGGCTATCCCACTGGATAAGGACATGTGGTATCTAGCTCCCTTGTTGCTTAACTTGCCGATAGCCAAGTACTGCTCATGGCTTGGCGATGGTGGCGGAATCCGTGACGGGAGGAGTAAGTGTAATTGCCTGAGTAGTTTGGTCACCAATACATCGCCTGAGCTAAGAAATATGAAACGTTGGGTGGATGCGAGCGGAGTCCAATAAAGCCAACTTGTATGCGATCTGGCCAATTTGTTTCAAGACCTGGAAGGGGCCAAAGAACCTTCGTCCCAATTTCTGATTCAAATTAGTTCCACCGATCGCTAATGGAAAGGTTGAAGCTTAACAAAGACCCAATCGCCTGCTATGAACTGGGCATCCACATGACCCTTGTCTGCCTGACTCTTCATACGAGCTTAGGCTAGAGCCAAGTTGGATTTCAAAGAGGAGAGGAGGTCTTCCCTAGTCTGGAGTTCATTGGGGAACAACCTCGTTGGCGGAAGTGCTAGGAATGTAACGCAAAAGGGATGGAGGAGGTCGTCCATACAATGCTTGGAAGGGTCTCATGCCCGTGGAGGTGTGGAAAGATGTATTGTACCAGTACTCTGGCCATGTGAGATATTTTACCCATTTCGTTGGATCATCAATGACAAAGTTGCGCATATACATTTCCAAGTAGCGATTAAGTACTACTGATTGTCTGTCCATCCGGGGATGATAAGTTGTGCTCATTGATAGGGTGGTGCCCTGAAGACGGAATAGCTCACGCAAGAAATTGCTAAGGAACAGGGGTCCCAGTCACTGATAATGGTGTGGGGAAGACCATGAAGACGCATAATTTCTTAAGCGAAGACTGCCGCAACCTTGCTACGGGTGAAGTTTCCAGGCAAAGCATAGAAGTGTGCATATTTACTGAGCCGATCAACCACGACTAGAATTATGGATTTACTAGTAAAGGATGGAGTGCCGGTAATAAAATCCATCGCGACATCCTCCCATACTTGTGTAGGAATTGGGAGTGGTTGAAGAAGCCCCACCGGCGAAGCAGTGATGGGCTTAACCTGTTGACAGATCTGACAATTTGCAACAAATTCAAAGACACAGCATGGCCCCCTATGGTGGAGGTATGGAATTTATGAAGGAATACATGGTGTAAGGGGGAATCTGCATCCAGGACCAAGCGGTGACGAAAAATAATAGGCCATTCCAATAAGTAAAGTCCTTCGGTGGTGACGGATCGGAGCTCAACCTGTCGCGAAGAGTCTGAAGTTCGAGGTTGTGGAGGACTTCCATCCATAATTGATCCAGAAAATCAGGGGTAGGTGCATTGAAGGCCAAGAGGTCGCTAGGTGTGGTGGCCACTCAGGAGAGCGAGTCTGCTGCAGCGTTGTCCTTCCCAGGACAATAGGAGATCTCGAAGACCAACCCCAAGAGCTTGGCGAGCCATTTTTGTTGCTTGGGGGTCTGGATTTTCTGTTCGGTCATGCTCTTCAGACTCCTTTGATGAGTTTTAATGAAGAATTTTTGCCCTACAAAGTATTGGCGCCACTGGAGGACGGACTCAGTGATGGAGTACATTTCACGTACATAGGTGGATGCGGCCTACATTTGCGGGGACAACTTCCCGTTGAAGTAAGCCACGGGGTGCCCTGCTTAGGTGAGACGATGCCAATTCTGAAGGGGACAACTGCCTGTTGAAGTAAGCCACTGTGAACGGCAAGGTAAAATTCAGAAGGGCTAAGCAGGAGCGGTTACCATAGCTTGTTGCAACGCTTCAAAGACTGATTGAGCAAATATTGTCCACACAAAGTTCCCATTCTTGAGCAAATCGGTAAGGAGTGTGGCTATGTGATCATAATGATGGATAAATCAGCGGTAGTACCTTGTGAGGCCTAAGAAGCCTCGCAATTCTCTGATGGATCTCAGAATTGGCCATTGTAGCATAGCCGAGGTCTTTGAATTATCCTTTCCCACCCCCGTGGCAGAGACAATGTGCCCCAAGTAGTCAATAGAGCTTTGGCCAAAGAAGCATTTGGAGAGCTTAGCAAAGAAGGAATGCTTATGGAAGGTCTGCAAGATAACCCTTAAATGAGAAAGGTGAGTTGTCCAGGTGCGGCTATAAACCAGCAAATCCTTAAAGAAGACAAGCATGAACTTGCGCAGGAATGGACGAAAGATGTCATTCATGGTGGCCTGAAAGGTCGAAGGGGCATTCGTGAGGCCAAAAGGCATCACACATAACTCATATTGTCCGTCGTGAGTGTGAAATGTCGTTTTGTGAATGTCCTTATGTACTCTAATCTAATGGTAGCAGGAGCAGAGATCTAATTTAGAAAAAAATTCTGCCCCATGGAGCTCGTCTAAGAGTTCGTCGACTGTAGGGATGGTAAAACAATCCTTGACGGTCACGATGTTGAGAACCCTATAATCCACACAAAAATTCCAGGTACCATCCTTCTTCTTGACCAACAACACTGGGGACGAGAAGGTACTGGTACTGGGTTGAATGAGATTGTCGCACAACATCTCAGCCACCAATCTTTCCATTTCCATCTTCTGGAAGTGAGGGTAATGGTAGGGGCAAACATTCATAGGTTATGAGTCTGGTTGAAGGTGGATCGCATAATCATGGGCCCTGGATGGCGGTAAGCCCTGAGGAGTTGCAAAAACAGAGGAGAATTCTTTAAGAAGGGCTTTGAGGCTAGTGTCAACAATTGGTGGTGCTGGTTGGATTTCTAGTTGAGAATCTAAATGGTAGAGAGCCGTGAGACCATTGATAGCGACCAGGTGGCGAACATGATGTAATTATAACTAAACCGGAGTCGGGGAAGAAATCCCTTGCAACAGGATTTGGGTGCCCTTGTCGGTGTAGGCGATGGTCATTTTACTGTAATCAAACACCACCGACCCTAGTTGAGATAGCCATTGTACCCCCAGAATCAAATCAGCACCAAAAGGGGCAGGACAAAGGCATCGACAGTGATATCATAGGAAGGAAGCTTGACAATCAAGTCATGGATAACCCAACAGAACATACATGGGTGAAGCAGCTTCAACCGTGAGACCCAGATGTTCATCCAGGCACTGCTGGATGAAGTTATACGTGCTGCCGCCATCAATAAGAATCTAAATAGGGAAACCGCCGATGGATCTGTTGAAGTGTAAGGTGGTTGGAGAAGAATGGCCGGCTATGGCATGATAGGAAATCTCAGTAAGGGAGCTTGGGGTCGAAGAATCGGTCTCCACTGCGACAAAGGGTAGTTTAGCATCCAATGCATCATCCAGAGGTCCATCATCTTCAGGTTCCAATAAGAACAACTGACAGGATTTACAATGGTGGCCGGGAGCAAAGTTCTCATCACAGTTATAGCAAAGGCCTTTCTCCCGGCACTGTTGCATTTCCATCGGCGAGAGATGCTTAATGGAAACGTGAGATGGACGAATGGATTCTGTGGTTGGCGGTGTAAGCAGTAAGGGAAAAGTGGGTCCACGAAGTCCAGCTAGATGAGGTACAGTTCACCGCGTCTCCATTAGCTTGGCCTCCTAGAGATGAGCTAAACCCATCGCCTGTGCCATTGACGATGGTTGAAAGGCCACGACCTCCACTCGGATGTCGACTTGCAGACTAGAGATAAAGCAACTGACCAAAAATGAAGGGGAGATGTTGATGATGCGATTGGCCAGGGCCTCGAAACAAGTCTGGTATTCCGCAACCGTAGAAGTCTGTAAGAGTTTAGCCAGGGCACCCTGAGGATCCTCTAAATCAGAGGGGCCAAATGCACCTCCAGAGCACGAGTGAATGCCGACCAAGATGGAAATTGAGCCGTTAGGAGCATCCATTGAAACCATTGCAGGGCAGGTCCATCTATATGGAAGGATAAGATCAATAAGCGCTGGTCATCTGGGGTACTGTGGTAATCTAAGAAGTGATCGGCCTTGAATATCCACCCATCGGATCGATTCCATCAACCGAGGATAGTCAAAGCGCACAATGCGGGTGTGAATGGGTCTAGAAGAAACAGATGGAGGAGAACTGGATGGAGAGCCAGGTGGGGAAGGGGTTGCCGTTGAAGGGAGGCGGAGTGCTTGCTCCAGTCGACCATCCATAGCAGTCAGACACAAGACCAGCTCCAAGAAGGCCTTCTATTGATCTTCCACAACAGCATAGATGGAGTCCAAGCATTCGCCATGAGCTGTCAAGGATGCATACAGAGTTTTCGTAGCCTCATCAAGCTGAAAGAGACGGGTGTTTTTGGCTATGGCAAACAAAGTCAATGAAAGCACCGAATGATAGGGTACTCGCAAAAAAAATAAGACACAGCCACTTCGAGGGTGGAACCTCCTAGAGAAGAAGAAGAATGAGCGAGAGAATTAATTCCTTCATTTTCATATATGTGTAAGCCCCTTTTATATACATTCCTAATGGTCACCTTACAATCATTCCTCCTCCCCAATCCTAACTGATTCTGTTACACCTTTGTCCTATGATGGTCCTTCATACAAAATCCTTTAGTGTAACTGTTCTCCTTTTCTGACGAGTGCTCCTATGCACATTTGCCACATCAGCCATTACCTGTTCCACATGCTGACTCGTATCATAATGCGCTAAAGATACAGCCTGTATAATTGATGATATGTAGAGTGGATGTGGGAAAAGTTCAATAACATATGACCGTACGAAATTATAAGCTTTTATATATATATATATATATATATATTTTTAGTAAACCTTATCACTTCATCTTTCAAGTTGATTGCCATTAGTAGTAAGAAATTTTTAGCTACCAATTGCCTCTTCAATGCAAGGTCAAGGTCACTATGCACTCACTGGTCTTATGGTGGTGTAACTTTTTGTACAACCCTAAACAATTGGTTTCCATTAATAACTGAACCCCAAACTTCTCGAACAGTTGGCAAGAAAGTCTCATGCGAGGTCCAGAAGTCAAAAAACTGTAAGGGCGCCGGAGGCGCCTGTGTTACTTGTCTAACAAATAGTAACAAAAATGGGCCTGTGGTCTGAAACACCAGAATTGAGAAAGTCAGCTTCTGCATTGACAAATTGACGGACCCAATGCAGATTCACCAAAGCTCTGTCAAGCAACCTTCTAAAGCTCTTTTGAAGAGATGGAGGGAGACCAGCTCATCATATTTTTGTTGTGGGTAATAAGGCTGATTTATATACATTCCTAATGGTTGCCTTACAATCATTCCTCCTCCCCAATCCTAACTGATTCTGTTGCACATTTGTCACATCAGCCATTGCCTGTTCCTCATGCTGACTCGTATCATAATGAGCCAAAGATATAACCTATATAATTGATGATATGTAGAGTAGATGTGGGAAAAGTTCTATAGCATATAACCATATGAAATTATGAATTTTCACATATATATTTTTAGTAAACCTTATCATTCCATCTTTCAAGTTGATTGCCACTAGTAGTAAGACAATTACAAGAGTGATAGAACAAACTAAAAGTTACCAATTGTCTCTTCAATGCAAGGTCAAGGTCACTGTGTGCCTCACTGGTCTTATGGTGGCGCAACTTTACATCCTACATACAAAGCTCCGTTGAAGAGATGGGGGGTGACCAGCTCATCATATTTCCATTGTGGATAATAAGGCTAATTTATATACATTCCTAATGGTCACCTTACAATCATTCCTCCTCCCCAATCCTAATTGTTTCTGTTATGCCTTTGTCCTATGGTGGTCCTTTATACAAAATCCTTTAGTGTAATTGTTCTCCTTTTCTAATGAATGCACCTACACACATTTGCCACATCAGCCGTTGCTTGTTCGTCATGCTGACTTGTATCATAATGAGTCAAAGATACAGCCTGTATAATTAATGATATGTAGAGTGGATGTGGGAAAAGTTCAATAACATATGATCATACGAAATTATTAGCTTTCACATATATATTTTTAGTAAACCTTTTCACTTCATCTTTTAAGTTGATTGCCACTAGTAGTAAGACAATTACAAGAGTGGTAGAACAGGCTAAAAGCAGTCGATTGCCTCTTCAAAGCAAGGTCAAGGTCATTGCACGCCTCATTGATCTTATAGTGGTGCAACTTTTCATCCTACATGCAAAGCTCCTTTGAAGAGATGGGGGGAGACCAGCTCCTCATATTTCCATTGTAGATAATAAGGATTATTTATATACATTCCTAATGGTCGCCTTGCAGTCATTCCTCCTCCCCAATCCTAACTGATTCTGTTACGCCTTTGTCCTATGGTGGTCCTTCATACAAAATCCTTTAATGTAAATGTTCTCCTTTTCTGAAAAGTGCTCCTACGCACATTTGCCACATCAGCCATTGCCTGTTCCACATGCTGACTCGTATCATAATGAGCCAAAGATACAGTCTGTATAATTAATGGTATGTAAAGTGGATGTGGAAAAGTTCAATAACATATGACCATATGAAAATATTTGCTTTCACATATATATTTTTAGTAAACCTTATCCCTTCATCTTTCAAGTTGATTGCCACTAGTAGTAAGATAATTCCAAGAGTGGCAGAACAAGCTAAAATCTACCAATTGCCTCTTCAATGCAAGGTCAAGGTTACTGCATGCCTCATTGGTCTTATGGTGGCGCAACTTTTCATCCTACATGCAAAGCTCCTTTGAAAAGATGGGGGGAGACCAGCTCATCATATTTCCGTTGTGGGTAATAAGGCTGATGGCCACAGAGAGAGTCAGGAGGTAGGGGTATGGTGGGGGTGGTGGCATGAATGGTGAGAACCAGCTCATAGTGCCATTGTGTCTACGTTGAGCTCATATCAAATCTTGTAAAAAGGAAAACTCATATCGTATCATTGGATTGGTATGAATGAAGGGTAATATGATAAAAAATTTAATGATAATAAGGGGTATTTCTATCCAATCTAGGTCAGTAGAATTGGTTCCAAACCAAAATAGGATTAGTATCGACCCTGTCTGATCTTGAGACTGATTCCAGTATCTTACTCTATGAGTACACAATAACCGTCGCTCGCTCGGAAGAATTGACAGAGAAACATAAACATATTTCTATCTTTTAGCCCTCGTCCTTGGACCTTATTTATAATATTAAAATCAGATAAATTGAAATTACACAAATTGGATCAATATGGTCAAGACCGATTGAAAGTCTTGATCAATCTGATTCCAATCCATTGGTACGACCTAAATTATATTAAAGAAAAAAAGGAGGTAGATCCTTCCAATCAATAACCGTTGAGACTAATCCCAAGATTTAAAACTATGACCCCATCACAAATTCTAACCCTTTTTTCGATTAAGATTTTAAGGATTGAAGAAAAAGAGAGAACGATACATGTAGAGAGTAACACAATGAATGATACATCCGCTGTCACGCCCTGTTCACAAAGAACCGGGCCAGTGACCGGGTTAACACCGATTAACCCAAACCTGCCAGGATCATCTGATACAGTATTCCACCATAGCATACACACAACTAAGAAAGAGCTCATCAGGTCAGCGGAAGACTTGGTTTACCTGTGAATATTCCCATAATACTTGATACCCGAATTGTGATACAATAGTTAAATACATGTGAGCCCGAAGGCATGATATTTACATAATAAAAGTACAATTCACATATCAAGTACACAAAAGGAATCATAAAAAATCAGAGTGCACAGCTCGGCTCGGTATCGAAGCTTAGAGCTCAGCTCGGCATCAAAGGTGGAGCCCAACTCGGCATCACAAGGTAGAGCTCAGCTCAGCATCAAAAGTGGAGTTCAGCTAGGTATCAAAACTGCGGTCCCGCAGCACAACTCTGGTACGAGCAATCAATGCCGTGCTCTAACTCCTCAGAGACCCACCAGTCCTCTTCAGGGAACTCGACCGTGGGACCCGCCCAGTGCTCATCTAGTTGATGACCTGCAAAATCATCTAAAAGAGGTGCACACGTGGGATGAGCTCACTAGCTCAGTAAGTGGACAGATGGACCACACAACAATCCACACAACAATTTACAACCACATGCACTACATGCTATGCAATACATTTTAAATCACATCCACCTAAGCAATATTACTAAGTCTTTGGTTTAGTGCTACTACAACCACAGTGCGCGTATGCTCTGGGTACGAGCCGCGGACTCCATCCCGCGATATGCCCATAGGGCTGTCGGAGAAGGCCCACCGTGAGTACTCGGAAAAATAAAAATATGCCGACCACCGGCTCTCAACATAAAGTAAATGACTGGAAATTAAAGGTGCTGACTCCAGCAATTTAAAAGTAGTATGATTGGCCCTCTTGAATATACCACCGGGGTTGTCGACTGTCCTAATGACCAGCCGGGCGTAATGTCTAACCGCCACAATGACCCGACAACCGTGACCACTGCTTCCCCCCAAATGGTAACCCAACACCTTAACCCCTGCTAGGAAGGGTCGTAGCATGGGTAGATGGTAATCCTAAACCGCATGCTCCTATATGACAATAGTACGATTACATAGTGCCACCGCGTCCCATACCACGGGCCACCAATGCACTAGTTTCCAAGCCGACTATGGAATCTAGTCTATTAATGCATAATGCACAATGATGTCCACATTTATCACAGAAGCATATTATCACTTGGCAATTAGAAAATAAACACAATACCCATGTATAACAATGTGAGGATGACTAATCTACATAGCATTTTCATGATGACATGACTAGACTAGATATGATTAAATGAATGCCAAACAATGCCTTGAAACAAGGCCAAACGTCCTCTCCCCACTTACCTATAGTGTACAAGGATTCACGCTCAGTACTAGTGAGATCCGGTGCGAGAAGCGTACGCTTTGGCGAACCTAACATAAGTGAGCGGGGTTAGTATTTCACTACTTTGGAATCAAGATTAACACGATCCAATGACAATATCATGTTTAGAATCCTAAAAGAAGGTCACACGTCCAATTTGGGTCCAATCGGACGTAAGAATCACATTTGGAGCCTCTCGGGTGGGTCAGACAACCCACCTGTTTGACCCACCAGTCAGACCCACCGGTCTGGACCGACGGGTAGGTCGGCCCGCAATCTGGCTCGTCGCCCTGCTAAGATCGGCGGGTAGGGTGGCCCGCCGGTTGTGCCCGAGGGCCCTGCCCTCTCAGGCAGGTGCCCACAGGCGGGCCAGATGGCCCACCGGTCTGGCCCACCGGTCTTGGCGGGAAACCTGCTGTTTCTTCCCAACTTCTTCCAACCTTTGGGGATTCAAATGGGGCTTTTTCAAACCCATTCTTCACACATTCAAGGTCTTATAGGATGGTTCTAACCTAGATCTAGGTTAGATTTAAGGAATGGGAAACCATCTTACCTTCTTTGCTCAAGAACACCTTCAAAACCCCAAAATTACTTCAAAACCCCAAAATTACTTCAAATCCACAATGCTTCTCCAACCTTGTAAATATTTCTTCAAATCCTTCAAGATCAATACATAAATCATCTATTAAATATTAGATTCATCATTTCAAGGGGGATTTACAAGATCTCAAGAAACCCTACCCAAATCAAGGGTTTTACTTGGGCATGGTGAAAGTTTAAGGAACCCAGCCTTTGCTCACCTCTAAATGTAGATCTAGTGTTGAAGATCACTCTCCTGGCGTCGGAATGGGAAGATCAAGCCTCGGCGTCGCTGAAATCCATCCCTTCTTCCTCTTCCTTTTCTTCTCTTCTTCTTTCCTTTCTTTTCACTCTCCTCTTTACTCTTCTCACCAACGTACGAGTGTCATAAATGAGAAAAGAAAAGAAAATCATAAATGCTATATATACTTCTTAAATAACTAAGTAATTCACATGGGTGGGTCACTCAGGTGGGTGGATGCGCCCACCTGAGGGCCAAAACTTGGAATTTTAACAGAATTCGGCCCTTGGCACGAATCTCACTCTTGGCATATGATGTGATATACGTATGCGCCTTAATATACAGCTACATACCTGCTTTATCCGTACATGGCCTTATGATAGGTGTATGTACACGGCTTGGGTACACCCATCTCTTCTGGCACTGGCTCGAACTTGTCAGGCCAGCCGGCGTTTAAGGTCACCCTTGCCATCATTGTCCATAAGGAACCCGCTCTAACTCTCTCCGGTTTGGGTCCTGCATGGTTAAACCGGGTTAACCGTGAAATCAGACTGGGTTTAAGAAGTAGGGTATTACATTTATCCCCCCTTTCTAAAAATTTCATCCTCGAAATTGGCGTACCTGGTTGTTCAAAGAGATGAGGGTACTTGGCTTAGATTTCATCCTCTTTCTCCCAAGACGCTTCTTCAAGTGAATGATTAGCCCATCACACCTTTACATAGGAAATGGAGCGGTTGCGAAGGGTCTTCACCTTTCGGTCCAAAATTTCAGCCGGCTGCTCTGTATAGGTCATGTCAACTTTTAGGTTTTTTGGTTCCACGGGTAATACATGAGAGGGATCATGAACATATCACTTCAACATGGATACGTGGAATACATTATGAACATCCCCGAGTGAAGGTGGCAGAGCAAGCATGTAGGCTACTGAGCCAACCCGGGCTAAGATCTCAAATGGTCCAATGTATCTTGGGCTCAACTTCCCCTTTCTGTGAAACCTTTGCAACCCTTTAGTAGGAGAGATCTTGAGAAATACCTTTTCTCCTGGATGAAATTCAATGTCTTTTCTGCGGGTGTCTGCATAGCTCTTTTGACGGGACTGAGCTGCTTTAATCCGTTCTCGAATAACGTCGACCTTGTCACAAGTCATCTGTATCATTTCAGGTCCTAACATTCGACGTTCACCTACCTCATCCCAATACAAAGGAATTCTGCACTCCCTGCTATATAATGCCTCATACGGAGCCATCCCAATTGTAGCTTGGTAACTGTTGTTATAGGCCAAACTCCATAAGGGGTATATATTCTTCCCAACTACCACACATTTCCATTGTACATGCCCTGAGCATGTCTTCAAATATCTGTATGGTTCGCTTCGACTGACCATCAGTCTGTGGGTGGAAAGCAGTACTCAAATTCAACTGTGATCCCAAGGCACGCTGGAAGCTTTTCCAAAATCTGGAAGTGAACCTTGGGTCCCTATCTGATACAATGCTCACTGGCACTCCATGTAAGCGCACTATATTGTCCATGTAAAGTTGTGCTAGTTTGGCCATAGAGAACTTGGTCTTGGTGGGAATGAAATGAGCAGTCTTAGTAAGCCGATCAACGATCACCCATATCGCGTCCATCCCCTTAGGTGTACATGGTAGTCCAGTGACGAAGTCCATTGTAATCCTTTCCCACTTCCATTTTGGTACTGGGAGTGGCTGAAGAGTACCATAAGGTCGATGCCTCGCAACTTTTACTTTTTGGCATGTGAGACAAGTCGCCACATACAAAGCTATTGTGACTTTCATGCTTGGCCACCAGTAATTTTGTTTGAGGTCTTTGTACATCTTTGTACTTCCTGGGTGGAGTGAGTACTCGGATCTATGTGCTTCTCGCACTATCTTGTCTTGTATATCCAAATCATCGGGTACACACAATCTGCCTCGAAACATCAATGCCCCATCACTGGCTAACACAAAATCTGGGTCGTTCATTGTTTGATCTTGAACCTTAACTCTGATCCGCTGCAATTCAGGATCCAAAGGTCGTTTCATTATTACCTCTTGTCTAATAGTCGGGTGCACTTGTAGAGCCGCCAAGGATGCAGTTACCCACTTAAGGTCTTCTATCTGATGTTCTAGCTCTAAGGTTGCTCCTTCATATAAGAGAGCTTCATCCATTAACGTCGCCTCTTGTATGAGTCGTGGGCTGACTGCTAAGTATGAGAGTGACAAAGTCTGTGCCTTCCGACTCAACGCATCTGCTACTACATTAGCTTTGCCGGGATGATACTGAATGTCGCAGTCATAATCCTTCATGAGCTCAAGCCATCTCCTCTGCCTCATGTTCAAATCCTTCTGGGTGAAAAAAGTACTTAAGGCTTTTGTGATCACTGTATATCTCACACTTCTCCCCATACAAATAATGTCGCCAAATCTTAAGGGAAAAAATGACTGCAGCTAGTTCCAAGTCATGAGTGGGGTAGTTCTTCTCATACTCCTTTAGTTGTTGGGATGCATATGCTATTACCTTACTGCGTTGCATGAGAACACAACCCAAACCAACTTTGGAAGCATCAGTGTAGACTGTCATTCCACCTGTGCCTTCAGGGATGGTCAACACAGGGGCCGACACCAACCTCTTCTTCAATTCCTAGAAACTCTTCTCACATTCCTCTACCTAGTCGAATTTCACACCCTTTTTGGTTAATTTAGTCATTGGTGCTGAGATTCGGGCGAAATTCTCAATGAAGCACCGGTAATATCTAGCCAAACCCAAGAAGCTTCTAATTTCAGTGACATTCTTGGGGCTTTCCCATTCTACCACTGCTTTCACCTTATCAGGATCTACCTCGATTCTGGCCTTAGACACTACGTGCCCCAGATCAGGCTTTCAGCACACATCACATTAGCTCGATGAGCCGACAACCAATCCATACCCAGTATAACATCAAAATTCTGCATATTGAACTTAATGAGTTGTGCATTAAAGTTCTTTCCACTAATTTCCGCTGGGCACGGCCCATACACCTCCTTTAACTGAGTAACTTTACTAGTAGGCATACTAACAGTCATTCCATGATCTAGGATCCTAGGTGGCATCCCAAGTTTCTCAGCAAATCTCTTAGATGCGAATGAATGAGTAGCTCCTGAATCGAATAAAACATAGGCTGGTATGCCTGATATGGGTAGGACACCTAGTGTAACAATACATATAATTTCAGCAGGTCATCAATATTTAACATAAGGAAATTCTTAATTCAAATGTACCCGCTACTACTTCTGTACTGGCCTCAGCTTCCTCAGCTGATAGAGCATACATCCTTCCCTGCGGTTGACTTCCCCGAGTTAAGGGAGGTCGGTACGCCAAGGGCTGACTGGAGGGCAAGGCTGGTCTGACCCGATAGTCTTTTGCATAGTACCCATATGAATGGCAGTTAAAGCAACGAATCTGAGATGTCAGAACTGGGGCGGGGCCCCTCTGCACTTGACCCGTTGCAGATGGAGGTCGAGGTGGCCTTGGAACTGTAGGTGCCGCACTAGTGTTCGAGCAAAAAGATGTGGAGCCCGAACCACCAGCTGGTCTAGGAGGGTAGCCAGATGGCCTATAGGGCTGCCTATACATAGGCCCAGAACTGTACGATCCGCGGTATGCCTTAGAGGAGTTACCCATATCCGGAAATGGGTTTGTTCTCTTCCACAGTCCAAGGGTGAGGGATTGTTCTCCCTTTTGCTTATCCTCTATGGTCTTGGCCTTCTGCACAATCTGGCCATAGCCAGTCAAATCCAAGACCTCAAGTACAGACCCAGTCGATGCTTTTAGGCCCTTTAGAAATCTCGTAGCCTTCTCTTTAGCTGTCCGCATATGCCTTGGGGAAAAATGGAACAAGCTCTCAAATTGCTGTTGGTACTCAAGGATAGTCTTACCTCCTTGCGGTCTCTGAAGCTGCGTGGATAATGATTGTCCAAGAACAACTCCTTGAACTGTTCCCAGGTGGGTTCTAGATGGGCAACCAACAAAATGGGCTTAGAAGCTTGCCACCAGGAGTTGGCCTCCTTCTTGAGTTGCAACCCCGCACAAATGAGTTTCTGTGCATTCATGCACTCAATCACCTCAAATATTTTCTCCAGTTCTTGGATCCACTGGTCTGGTTCCAGAGGATCACTCCCCACCTTAGAGAATACTGGTGGTAAGTTCCTCTTGAATGACTCCACTACCTTTGACGTATTATTCGCCGGCAAGTAATTGGGAGCGTAAGCCAGGTAGTAATGGTATGGAGGGGGTACCCCATACGGAGGAATGCCAAATGGTGGATTTGGAGGTGTACCTCCCACTTGTGGCCCCATACCAGACCCTACAGGCGGGTCCTGTGGAGTAAGTATCCGGGGAGGTTGACCTGATTGAGAAAGGTCCAATTGTTGCTGAATAGCAGTCATAAATGCTTGCTGTTGCTGAAGCATTTGTTGCTGAAAAGCCTGTTGTGACTGCTGAATTATGGTAGCAACATCCCCCGGAGTAATAACCGGTGGAGGGTCCAGGAGTGTAGTCATAGGTGGGTCCCCATGTGCCCCACCCTGACCAAGGGTCTCTGGAGGTGGTGGAAGTGAGGTTTACCCCACAGAGCGGGACCTCATGGGATTCGGTGGTCGACCGACCGGACGAGGACCACGCGAGGTACCTCGGGCATTGCTACCGGATCTAGTATGTACCATCGTATCCCTGTACCTGGAACATTTCATACATCACATTGGTTAAACACTATAGAATTGATATCGGCACACAATTATATGCCAACGCATAGGGTATTATAGTGTATGATAGTTGTAACTAACCGCAACTTGATTTCAAAAATACAGGGTTAGTGCTTCAATAAGTATGTCAATGGTCCTACTTGACCATAACATACCATTATACAAATAATAACAATAATCATATTAATTATATTAATAATAATGATAATAATAATAAGGATAATAAAAATCCTATTTTTTCCAAGTTTTCTCTCAACCGACGGGTGACACCAGCGGGCAGGTTGGCCAGTCGGTCGGCCTGCTGGTCCAAAACTTCAACCGGTGGGCTGACACCGGCGGGCAGGATGGCCCGCCGGTCCTGACCGAGTGTTAAATCGCGAACAGGGCACTTAAGCCCTGTTCCTCCTTTCTTCCTTCATTTTCCTCTCTCTCTCTCTCTCCCAGGCGATTTTGGAGGGCTTTGTGGCGCTTCCACTCGCGATTCCACTCAACAACCCGGTGCTTTTTGAGAAGATTCAACTCCTCCACTTCCAAGTAAGTTTCTTCCTCTTTTCTTCTCAGAACTTGCATTTTGGG
>NW_024870651.1:277422-302695 GCF_013358625.1 Macadamia integrifolia
GCTACTACAACCACAGTGCGCGGATGCTCCGGGTACTAGCCGCGAACTCCATCCCGCGATATGCCCATAGGGCTGTCGGAGAAGGCCCACCGTGAGTACTCAGAAAAATAAAAACATACCGACCACCGGCTCTCAACATAAAGTAAATGACTGAAAATTAAAGGTGCTGACTCCAGCAATTTAAAAGCAGTACGATTGGCCCTCTTGAATATACCACCAGGGTTACCGACTGTCTTAATGACCAGCCGGACGTAATGTCTAACCGCCACAGTGACCCGACAACCACGACCACTGCTTCCCCCCAAATGGTAACCCAACACCTTAACCCCTGCTGGGAAGGGTCGTAGCACGGGTAGATGGTAATCCTAAACCGCATGCTCCTATATGACAATAGTACGATTGCATAGCGCCACCGCGTCCCATACTACGGGCCACCAATGCACTCGTTTCCAAGCCAACTATGACATCTAGTCTATTAATGCATCATGCACAATGATGTCCACATTCATCACAGAAGCATATTATCACTTGGCAATTAGAAAATAAACACAACACCCATGTATAGCAATGTGAGGATGACTAATCTACATAGCATTTTCATGATGACATGGCTAGACTAGATATGATTAAATGAATGCCAAAAAATACCTTGAAACAAGGCCAAATGTCCTCTCCCCACTTACTTGTAGTGTACGAGGATTCACGCTCGGTACGGGTGTGATCCGGTGCGAGAAGCGTAGGATTTGGTGAACCTATCATGAATGAGCGGAGTTAGTATTTCACCCCTTTGGAATCAAGATTAACACGATCCAATGAAAAGATCATGTTTAGAATCCTAAAAGAATGTCACACGTCCGATTTGGGTCCAATCGGACGAAAAAATCACATTCGGAGCCTCTCGGGTGGGTCGGACAGCCCACCTGTCTGACCCACCAGTCAGACCCACCGGTCTGGACCGACGGGTAGGTCGGCCCGCCGATTGGCCCACCGATTGGGACAGAGGGCCTGCTAAGACTGGCGGGTAGGGTGGCCCGCCGATTGTGTCCGAGGGCCCTGCCCTCTCAGGCGGGTGCCCACAGGCGGGCCAGATGGCCCACCGGTTTTGGAGGGAAACCTGTTGTTTCTTCCCAACTTCCCTCAACCTTTAGGGATTCAAATGGGGCTTTTCTAAACCCATTCTTCACACATTCAAGGTCTTATAGGATGGTTCTAACCTAGATCTAAGTTAGATTTAATGAATGGGAAGCCATCTTACCTTCTTTGCTCAAGAACACCTTCAAAACCCCAAAATCACTTCAAATCTACAATGCTTCTCCAATCTTATAAATGCTTCTTCAAATCCTTCAAGATCAACACATAAATCATCTATTAAACCTTAGATTCATCATTTCAAGGGGGATTTACAAGATCTCAAGAAACCCTACCCAAATCAAGGGTTTTACTTGGGTATAGTGAAAGTTTAAGGAATCCAGCCTTTGCTCACCTCTAAATGTAGATCTAGTGTTGAAGATCACTCTTTCGGCGTCGGAATGGGAAGATCAAGCCTCGGCGCCGCTGAAATCCATCCCTTCTTCCTCTTCCTTCTCTTCTCTTCTTCTTTCCTTTCTTTTCTCTCTCCTCTTTACTCTTCTCACCAACGTACGAGTGTCATAAATGAGAAAAGAAAAGAAAAACATAAATGCTATATATACTTCTTAAATAACTAAGTAATTCACATGGGGGGGTCACTCAGGTGGGTGGATGCGCCCACCTGAGGGCCAAACTTGGGATTTTAACAGAATTCGGCCCTCGGTACGAATCTCACTCTTGGCATACGATGTAATATACGTATGCACCTTAATATACGGCTACATACCTGCTTTATCCGTACATGGCCTTATGATAGGTGCATGTACACGGCTTGGGTACACCCGTCTCTTCTGGCACTGGCTCGGACTTGTCGGGCCAGTTGGTGTTTAAGGTCACCCTTGCCATCATAGTCCATAAGGAACCCGCTCTAACTCTCTCCGGTTCGGGTCCTGCATGGTTAAACCGGGTCAACCGTGTAATCAGATCGGGTTTAAGAAGTAGGGTATTATATTTACCCCCCTTTTTGAAAATTTCATCCTCGAAATTGGCGTACCTGGTTGTTCAAAGAGATGAGGGTACTTGGCTTGGATTTCATCCTCTTTCTCCCAAGATGCTTCTTCAAGTGAATGATTAGCCCATCACACCTTTACATAGGAAATGGAGCGGTTGCGAAGGGTCTTCACCTTTCGGTCCAAAATTTCAACCGGCTGCTCTGTATAGGTCATGTCAGCTTCTAGATATTCTGGTTCCACGGGTAATACATGAGAGGGATCATGAACGTATCGCTTCAGCATGGATACATGAAATAAGTTATGAACATCCCCGAGCGAAGGTGGCAGAGCAAGCATGTAGGCTATTGAGCCAACCCGGGCTAAGATCTCAAATGGTCCAATGTATCTTGGGCTCAACTTCCCCTTTCTGTGAAACCTTTGCAACCCCTTAGTAGGAGAGATCTTGAGAAATACCTTTTCTCCTGGCTGAAATTCAATGTCTTTTCTGCGGGTGTCTGCATAGCTCTTTTGACGAGACTGAGCTACTTTAATCTGTTCTCGAATAACATCGACCTTGTCGCAAGTCATTTGTATCATTTCAGGTCCTAACATTCGGCGTTCGCCTACCTCATCCCAATACAGAGGAGTTCTGCACTTCCTACCATATAATGCCTCATACGGAGCCATCCCGATTGTAGCTTGGTAAATGTTGTTATAGGCAAACTCCATAAGGGGTATATATTCTTCCCAACTACCACACATTTCCATTGTACATGCCCTGAGCATGTCTTCTAATATCTGTATGGTTCACTCCGACTGACCATCAGTCTGTGGGTGGAAAGCAGTACTCAAATTCAACTGTGATCCCAAGGCATGCTGGAAGCTTTTCCAAAATCTTGAAATGAACCTTAGGTCCCTATCTGATACAATGCTCACTGGCACTCCATGCAAGCGCACTATGTTATCCATGTAAAGTTGTGCTAGTTTGGCCATAGAGAATTTGGTCTTGATGGGAACGAAATGAGCAGTCTTAGTAAGCCGATAAACGATCACCCATATCGCGTCCATCCCCTTAGGTGTACATGGTAGTCCGGTGACGAAGTCCATTGTAATCCTTTCCCACTTCCATTTTGGTACTGGGAGTGGCTGAAGAGTACCATAAGGTCGATGCCTCGCAGCTTTTACTTTTTGGCATGTGAGACAGGTCGCCACATACAGAGCTATTGTGACTTTCATGCTTGGCCACCAGTAATTTTGTTTGAGGTCTTTGTACATCTTTGTACTTCCTGGGTGGAGTGAGTACTCGGATCTATGTGCTTCTCGCACTATCTTGTCTTGTATATCCAAATCATCGGGTACACACAGTCTGCCTCGAAACATCAATGCCCTATCACTGGCTAACATAAAATCTAGGTCGTTCATTGTTTGATCTTGAACCTTAACTCTGATCCGCTGCAATTCAGGATCCAAAGGTTGTTTCATTATTACCTCTTGTCTAATAGTCAGGTGCACTTGTAGAGCCGCCAAGGATGCCGTTACCCACTTAAGGTCTTCTATCTGATGTTCAAGCTCTAAGGTTGCTCCTTCATATAAGAGAGCTTCATCCATTAGCGTCGCCTCTTGTATGAGTGGTGGGCTGATTGCTAAGTATGAGAGTGACACAGTCTGTGCCTTCCGACTCAATGCATCTACCACTACATTAGCTTTGCCGGGATGATACTGAATGTCGCAGTCATAATCCTTCATGAGTTCAAGCCATCTCCTCTGTCTCATGTTCAAATCCTTCTGGGTGAAGAAGTACTTAAGGCTTTTGTGATCACTGTATATCTCACACTTCTCCCCATACAAATAATGTCACCAAATCTTAAGGGTAAAAATGACTGCGGCTAGTTCCAAGTCATGAGTGGGGTAGTTCTTCTCATACTCCTTTAGTTGTCGGGATGCATACGCTCTTACCTTACCGCGTTGCATGAGAACACAACCCAAACCAACTTTTGAAGCATCAGTATAGACTGTCATTCCACCTGTGCCTTCAGGGATGGTCAACACAGGTGCCGACACCAACCTCTTCTTCAATTCTTGGAAACTCTTCTCACATTCCTCTACCCAGTCGAATTTCACACCCTTTTTGATTAATTTAGTCATTGGTGCTGAGATTCGGGCGAAATTCTCAATGAAGCGCCGGTAATATCCAGCCAAACCCAAGAAGCTTCTAATTTCAGTGACATTCTTGGGGCTTTCCCATTCTACTACTGCTTTCACCTTATTAGGATCTACCTCGATTCCAGCCTTAGACACTACGTGCCCCAGGAATCCAACTTGCTCAAGCCAAAATTCACATTTGCTGTATTTGGCAAACAATCATTGTTCTCTCAACTTCTGTAACACCATACTCAAATGTTGGGTGTGCTCCTCTTCTGTCTTGGAGTAGATCAAGATGTCATCAATAAAAATAATTACCCATTTATCGAGTACATCGTGAAATACTCGATTCATTAAATCCATGAATGCTGCCGGTGCATTGGTTAACCCAAAAGATAACACTAGGAACTCATAGTGACCATACCGAGTCCTAAATGCTGTCTTGGGTATGTCGCTGCTCTTTATCTTGAGCTGATAATAGCCTGATCGAAGGTCTATCTTTGAAAATACTTTGGCACCCTGCAACTGGTCAAATAAATCATCAATGCGTGGTAACGGATACCGGTTCTTAATGGTTAGCTTATTTAATTCCCGGTAATCGATGCACATACGCAAGCTGCCATCTTTCTTCTTGACAAACAACACTGGGGCACCCCAAGGTGAAACACTTGGGCGAATAAACCCCTTTTCCAATAGTTCCTGCAACTGCATCTGCAACTCCTTCAATTCAGCTGGTGCCATCCTGTACGGAGCCTTAGATACTGGAGCTGCTCCAGGAGTCAAATCTATGGCAAACTCCAACTCTTTATCAGGTGGTAAATGCATCAGATCATCTGGGAAGACGTCGAGAAACTCTTTAACCACCTTTACCTCTTCTAGAGGTGTAATCCTTGCATCAACATCAAGTACCGATACTAAGTAGCCCTGACATCCACTTTCTAACAATTTTACCGCTTGAAGAGCGGAGACAAGGACCTTTCTCACCCGTTTCATTTTATCTGCTCAGTATACCAATTCTTTCCCTTCGTCATCTATCACCCTAATCAGCTTTTCAGCACACATCACATTAGCTCGATGAGCCGACAACCAATCCATACCCAGTATAACATCAAAATTCTGCATATTGAACTTAATGAGTTGTGCATCAAAGTTCTTCCCACTAATTTCCACTGGGCATGGCCCATACACCTCCTTCAACTGTGTAACTTTACCAGTAGGCATACTAACAATCATTCCGTGATCTAGGATCCTGGGTGGCATCCCAAGTTTCTCGGCAAATCTCTTAGATATGAATGAATGAGTAGCTCCTGAATCGAATAAAACATAGATTGGTATGCCTGATATGGGTAGGACACCTAGTGTAACAATGTATATAATTTCAGCAGGTCATCAATATTTAACATAAGGAAATTCTTAATTTAAAATGTACCTGCTACTACTTCTGTACTGGCCTCAGCTTCCTCAGCTGATAGAGCATACATCCTTCCCTGCGGTTGACTTCCCCGAGTTAAGGGAGGTCGGAATGCCGAGGGCTGACTGGAGGGCAAGGCTGGTCTGACCCGACAGTCTTTTGCATAGTGCCCATATGAATGGCAGTTAAAGCAATAGATCTGAGATGTCAGAACTGGGGCGGGGCCCCTCTGCACTTGTCTCGTTGCAGATGGAGGTCGGGGCGGCCTTGGAGCTGTAGGTGCCGCACTAGTGTTCGGGCGAAAAGATGTGGAGCCCGAACCACCAGCTGGTCTAGGAGGGTAGTCAGATGGCCTATAGGGCTGCCTATACATAGGCCCAGTACTGTACGATCCACGGTATGCCTTTGAGGAGTTCCCCATATCCAGAAATGGGTTTGTTCTCTTCCACAGTCCAGGGGTGAGGGACTGTTCTCCCCTTTGCTTATCCTCCATGGTCTTGGCCTTCTGCACAATCTGGCCATAGTCAGTCAAATCCAAGACCTCAAGTATAGACCCAATGGATGCTTTTAGGCCTTTTAGGAATCTTGCAGCCTTCTCTTCAGCTGTTCGCATATGCCTTGGGGCAAAATGGAACAAGCTCTCAAATTGCTGTTGGTACTCAAGGATAGTCTTACCTCCTTGAGTTAAAGCCATAAACTCAGTCTCCTTGCAGTCTCTGAAGCTGCATGGGTAATGATTGTCCAAGAACAACTCCTTGAACTGTTCCCAGGTGGGTTCTGGATGGGCAGCCAACAATATGGGCTTAGAAGCTTGCCACCAAGAGTTGGCCTCCTTCTTGAGTTGCAACCCCACACAAATGAGTTTCTGTGCATCTGTGCACTCAATCACCTCAAATACTTTCTCCAGTTCTTGGATCCACTAGTCTGGTTCTAGAGGATCACTCCCCACCTTAGAGAATACAGGTGGTAAGTTCCTCTTGAATGACTCCACTACCTTTGACGTATTATTCGTCGGCAGGTAATTGGGAGCATAAGCCGGGTAGTAATGGTATGGAGGGGGTACCCCATAGGGAGGAATGCCAAATGGTGGATTTGGAGGTGTACCTCCCACTTGTGGCCCCATACCAGACCCTACAGGCGGGTCCTGTGGAGTAAGTATCCGGGGAGGTTGACCTGATTGAGAAAGGTCCAATTGTTGCTGAATAGCAGTCATAAATGCTTGCTGTTGCTGAAGCATTTGTTGCTGAAAAGCCTGTTGTGACTGCTGAATTATGGTAGCAACATCCCCCGGAGTAATAACCGGTGGAGGGTCCAGGAGTGTAGTCATAGGTGGGTCCCCATGTGCCCCACCCTGACCAAGGTTCTCTGGAGGTGGTGGAAGTGAGGTTTACCCCACAGAGCGGGACCTCCTGGGATTCGGTGGTCGACCGACCGGACGAGGACCACGCGAGGTACCTCGGGCATTGCTACCGGATCTAGTACGTACCATCGTATCCCTGTACCTGGAACATTTTATACATCACATTGGTTAAACACTATAGAATTGATATTGGCACACAATTATATGCCAACGCATAGGGTATTATAGTGTATGATAGTTGTAACTAACCGCAACTTGATTTCAAAAATACAGGGTTAGTGCTTTAATAAGTATGTCAATGGTCCTACTTGACCATAACATACCATTATACAAATAATAACAATAATCATATTAATTATATTAATAATAATGATAATAATAATAAGGATAATAAAAATCCTATTTTTTCCAAGTTTTCTCTCAACCGGCGAGTGACACCGGTGGGCAGGTTGGCCAGTCGGTCGGCCTGCTGGTCCAAAACTTCAACCGGTGGGCTGACACCGGCGAGCAGGATGGCCCGCCGGTCCTGACCGAGTGTTAAATCGCGAACAGGGCACTTAAGCCCTGTTCCTCCTTTCTTCCTTCATTTTCCTCTCTCTCTCTCTCCCAGGGCGATTTTGGAGGCTTTGTGACGCTTCCACTCGCGATTCCACTCAACAACCCGGTGCTTTTTGAGAAGATTCAACTCCTCCACTTCCAAGTAAGTTTCTTCCTCTTTTCTTCTCAGAACTTGCATTTTGGGGTAGAAACTCATGATTTGTCTTGATTCTCACTTCCTTTCCATGATTCTTTCCATAGAATAGTGATCTCATGTGATTTTGATGTTCTCTATGTGATTTATTTCTAGTTTCTAGGATTTACTTCTCCATTTTGAGAAAAACCCCAACCGTGCCCTAGTTTTTCTCAAAATTGGGGATTTCTTCATTTCTTGCTCTTTTCCCCCAATTAATGACTCAATTGCGATGCATTATGCTTGATTTGTACTTAACATACTGTAGAGATCATAGAAAGTACCTTATGTGTGAAATCCCATTTCTTCCCATGAAAATCCATCTTTTGTGTTAGGTTTCCTTTGATTTTCTTTACATTCTTTGGTATTTGTGGACCTCAATAGCATAGTAGTAGATGTTTTTGCATATTCTAATTGGTAGATTGACGGCATTTCATCCATGAACATGTAAGCTTCATGCTTTCTCTGTTGTGAGTCTTTTGCACTTTCTCTTAGCTTGGACTTTCACCTTGAGAATTGGGGTTTTCTCCTTCCTAAATTGTCATGCCTTATATGCCTCTTGTTACCTTGCTATTTTTCCCTACTCTCTGTCTTGTCACTTTTCTGTTTTGTGAAAATTGAGTTTTGGGGCTTCCTCTTATTGCTCACCCCTCTTTTTTTTTGCTTTGTTATTCTCTTTTTCTTTACTCACCCTGCTTTCCTCTTTTCTTGTCAGGATGTCATCTCGCAAAGGTAAGGAGCCCGCATCCTCTGGCACCCGGCGTAAGACCACCACTTCTAAGCGAAAGAGTGCGGGAACTAGTTCTCCAGCCCCCCGCACAGGGAGACCCGGACCTGCCCGATTTGATCCTTCTGACTACGATGAGGAGCTCTTCCATAGTTCAGAGGCAGCAGCCAATTGGTCGGCCTTCCTAAAGAGGTCGGTGATGATGGAGAAGACCGTGGTAGTCGACGACTTCCACAAGGTTCAGCTCTGGGAGAGGTTTACAGCACTGGGCTGGCAGTCCATCCTCCAGGTAGACCGCCCGTGCTACGAGCAACTGGTTCGTAGATTTTACTGTAACCTGGAGGTTTCCTATCGGTACGGGGAGTATGCTATAGTCAGCATGGTGAAGGGGGTGGACATCTAGATGACCGTGGACACCTTGGCCAGCATTTTGGGCATCTCTGCAGCTGGGCACCGTTACTACAGTCCTCCTAGGAGTAAGCCCCTGGGCCCATTCATGAGTTTGGAGACACCGGACTACATCTACCAGACCATATGTGGCAGCAGTGCCTGTCCGGAGTCCGAGACATCCTTTTTCCCGGAGGTTCGAGTATTTGCCCGACTGGTCCAGTTCAACTTGCTCCCCAGAGGAGGTCACCGGAACCAGGTGGGCTTCATGGCAGCCTTTTTAGCCTTATGCATCTATAAGGCTTTAGAGGGAGGTGGCGAGCACTTGTGCTTATCCTATGTCATCCTCAAGACCATGGAGCACCACACTTATCACCCCGAGGTTGGAGGATTCCCATATGGCAGGATCCTCACTAGGATCTTCGAGTTCTTCGGAGTGGACCTGAGTGGCGAGGAGGGGAAGACTCCGGCGGACAAGTTCAACAGGGTTAACCTCTTGAGGATGGGTCTCCACACCCTTATGGATACACCTCAGAGAGCAGGAGCTCAGAGAGGTAGGGATAGGAGAGCTGCCCCTATGGAGGATGTTCCCATGGAGGAGTCCAGTGAGGAGGATGAGGACTATGTTCCTCAGGATGAGGAGGATGATTTGGTGGATGAGGACATCCCTGAGGAGGTGCCTCAGGAGTCGAGAGGTACCGACCCTGGCTTCACCAGAGCTACGGCCCCACAGCATAGAGCCCCACCACCTGAGAGTGATGCATATGATTTTGAGGGCATGATGTCCACCATAAGGGCTTTGAAGGATGGCCAAGATCAGCTGCTAAGAAGGCTGGACGAGAGTGCTTCCAGGGAGGAACGCATCCTGGAGATGCAGGCTACCTTGGAGGATTCCTTCCTCAGACTGGGCCAGGACTTGGACACCATGGCCAATGCCATCTCAGCAGATTTTGGCCAACTTCAGAGGGAGGTACAGCTGGTGAACTCGAGGTTTGACTACTACGACCATCGCCTCAACGTCAACTCTAGACCTCCGACGAACGTAGTAATCATAAACGACGACGACGATGACGATGACTAGTGAGGACTTAGCTCGTCCACACCAGCTTCTCATCTGTTCCATGTTATCTATCCCATTGTATTTTTTCCTTTCTTTTCTCATTCTTTGTACTTGCTCTGTAACTGGACTTATTTGTGGGATAATGTACTTTGATAGTGGTTTTTGTGGTGAATTCGTATGTGTGATGACTTGTGTAGTTTAGTTGTGGTGTCTTTGTAAATTTTTTATCATTGTTATATTATATATATATCTGTTGTTTATCAGGTGTTTGTGTGAAAATTGTTGGAAATCTCATTTTACGCCGTTATGCTGCCGAAATTTTGTTCAACTCTGTACTCGATGGGTTATGACACCAATTTAATTTACCTTTTATCTATTCTCACGCATGCCATGAATGTAATATCTAAATGCAACCATCCTTATTCTTTTTTTTCTTTGGCTTTTAACTCTTTAAAGCTTTTACATTAACCCAATCCCATTTTCTTATTATAGATTCTATGGGATTCTAATGGTATGCTGTGAGTGGAGCAGAGCATCACGCTCTGATACCACCGTTGTCACACCCCGTTCACACAGAACCGGGCCAGTGATCGGGTTAACATCGGTTAACCCAAACCTACCAGGATCATCTGATACAGTATTCTACCACAGCATACACACAACTAAGAAAGAGTTTATCAGTTCAGCGGAAGACTTGGTTTACCTGTGAATATTCTCATAATACTTGATACCCGAATTGTGATACAATAGTTAAATACATGTGGGCCCGAAGGTATGTTATTTACACAATAAGAGTACAATTCACATATCAAGTACATAAAAGAAATCATCAAAAATCAGAGTATACAGCTCGGCTCGGTATCAAAGCCTAGAGCTCAGCTCGGTAGCAAAGGTTGAGCCCAGCTCGGCATCAAAAGTGGAGCTCAGCTCGGCATCAGAACTGCGGTCCCGCAGCACAACTCTCGCACGAGTAATCAGTGCGGTGCTCTAACTCCTCAGGGGCCCACCAGTCCTCTTCAGGGAACTCAACCGTGGGACCCGCCCTATGCTCATCTGGTTGATGACCTACAAAATCATCTAAAAGAGGTGCACACGTGGGATGAGCTCACTAGCTCAGTAAGTGGAAAGATGGACCACACAGCAGTCCATACAAAAATTCACAACCAAATGCACTACATGCTATGCAATACATTTTAAATCACATCCACCTAAGCAACATTACTAAGTCTTTGGTTTAGTGCTATTACAGCCACAGTGCGCGTATACTCCGGGTACGAGTCACGAACTCCATCCCGCGATACGCCCATAGGGCCGTCGGAGAAGGCCCACCGTGAGTACTCGAAAAAATAAAGCATACCGACTATCGGCTCTCAACATAAAATAAATGACAGAAATTAAAGGTGCTGACTCTAGCAATTTAAAAGCAGTACAATTGGCCCTCTTGAATATACCACCGGGGTTGCCGACTGTCCTAATGACCAGCCGGGCGTAATGTTTAACCGCCACAGTGACCCGACAACCGCGACCACGGCTTCCCCCCAAATGGTAAACCAATACCTTAACCCCTGTTGGGAAGGGTCGTAGCATGGGAAGGTGATAATCCTAAACCGCATGCTCCTATATGACAATAGTACGATTGTATAGTGCCACCACGTCCCATACCACGGGCCACCAATGCACTCGTTTCCAAGCCGACTATGGCATCTAGTCTATTAATGCACCATGCACAATGATGTCAACATTCATCATAGAAGCATATTATCACTTGGCATTTAGAAAATAAACACAACACCCATGCAGTACCATGTGAGGATGACTAATCTACATAGCATTTTCATGATGGCATGACTAGACTAGATACAATTAAATGAATACCAAACAATGCCTTGAAACATGGCCAAACGTCCTCTCCCCACTTACCTGTAGTGTATAAGGACTCACGCTCAGTACGGGTGAGATCCGATGCGAGAAGCGTAAGATTTGGTGAACCTATCATGAGTGAGCGGGGTTAGTATTTCACCATTTTGGGATCAAGGTTAACACGATCCAATGACAAGATCATGTTTAGAATCCTAAAAGAAGGTCACACGTCCGATTTGGGTCCAATCGGAAGTAAAAATCACATACGGAGCCTCTTGGGTGGGTCGGACAGCCCACCTATCTGACCCACCGGTCTGGACTGACGGGTAGGTCGGCCCACTGATTGGCCCGCCGGTCTGGCCCGAGGCCCTACTAATACCGACGGGTAAGGTGGCCCACCGGTCGGCCCACCAGTTGTGCCCGAGGGCCCTGCCCTCTCAGGCGGGTGCCCACAGGCGGGCCAGATGGCCCACCGGTCTTAGCGGAAAACCTACTGTTTCTTTCCAACTTCCCCCAACCTTTGGGGATTCAAATGGAGCTTTTCCAAACCCATTCTTCACACATTCAAGGTCTTATAGGATGGTTCTAACCTAGATCTAGGTTAGATTTAAGGAATGGGAAGCCATCTACCTTCTTTGCACAAGAACACCTTCAAAACCCCAAAATCACTTCAAATCCACAATGCTTCTCCAACCGTGGAAACCCTTCTTCAAATCCTTCAAAATCAACACATAAATCATCTATCAAACCTTAGATTCATCATCTCAAAGGGGATTTACAAGATCTCAAGAAACCCTACCCAAATCAAAGGTTTTACTTGGGTATGATGAAAGTTTAAGGAACCTAGCCTTTGCTCACCTCTAAATGTAGATCTAGTGTTGAAGATCACTCTTTCGGCGTCGGAATGGGCAGATCAAGCCTCGGCGCCGCTGAAATCCATCCCTTCTTCCTCTTCCTTCTCTTCTCTTCTTCTTTCCTTTATTTTCTCTCTCCTCTTTACTCTTCTCACCAACGTACGAGTGTCATAAATGAGAAAAGAAAAGAAAAACATAAATGCTATATATACTTCTTAAATAACTAAGTAATTCACATGGGTGGGTCACTCAGGTGGGCGGATGCGCCCACCTGTCCGCCTACCTGAGGGCCAAAACTTGGGATTTTAACAGAATTCGGCCCTCGGCACGAATCTCACTCTTGGCATATGTTTGAGATTTAAAATGTAACCGCAAGCGTACGGATCAATGTAGCTATGGGTCGAACACAGGGAGAGCAGCCACTTTATTTTTTTATCTCTTTTAATAATGCTAAAGTGAACCGATTAATAGTTGTGATCTAATTCTAATTACCGTCCTAAACATATGTATCTAAAATAATGTCCTAACCATTCGTCATCTAAGAATTTAAAGACGCAAGCCACGCAATTAAAATTAAATAAATAAATAACTGAAAATAAACAACCCACGCAATTAAAAAAATAAATAAATAAATAAAGGAAAAAAAATGCTAAAATAAAAATAAAGTAAAAGAAAGGGGATAAAGCTAGAGAGAGACTCACAAGTAGGTTTCTCTACTTAGCCCGAGGGATGCATCATAATATGAGCTTCCCTACTTGACCAGAGAGTCACTCTTACAAGGGTTACTCTACTTGGCTTTAGGGAAAGGAGACAATTAAAATAAAAGCAATAAATTGATGGTTCTATGGCTAGGAGGGGCAAAGCCAACACATACACTAGCCATGAACCTTGGGGGAGAGGGATAGCAATAATGTAACGACTGAAAATAAAAATCCTAAATTAAGAAAGAAAGGGTAGTCAGAAGAGGGAATGAGAGGGGGGAGAGAAGACTACTGAAGGAGCCTACTTACTTGAATCAATGCTTGAACTTGAAAAAAAAATTGCTCCACGGCTCGTGATCTTGTCACCTAGATCTAAGCCTAGAACTATAACTTAAAAAATTACAACTCAATTGCATAAATCATAAACATAAAAGGGCTGACTAAAAATAAAAGAGTGCTTGCATTAATTGAAATAAAAAAAAATATTACAAAAGTGATTGAAGAAAAGATAAAGAAGAACTAAAACTAAAGAGAGAGCAAGAGAAAGAGAGAGCAACTAAAAAAAAACTAGAAGAAGAATGAATTCTCTCCCCTCCTCTTACATGAGTTGTATTTATAGAGAATGGGGAGGTAGAGTAAATAATTTCTCTTTCCTAAAAGAGAGAAACCCACAATTGGTTGTGAAATCTTTTAAGACCAAAAGTGCTAAGGTAGAGGAGAGAGAAGAGAGAATAAATTTTTAGAAATTTCCTATAATTTGTTTGCTTATTTTCTTTCCTTTTTTTTCTAATTTATTTTTCTTATTTTTCTCCCTCCAAGGAACGATTTTCTTCTTGCTTTATGTGATTTGGACAATCTTTTGGTGGGTGATGATGTGGAGGAGAGAGAAGATTTGGACAATCTTTATTTCTCCTCTTTTTTTTTTCTTTCCTTTTTTTTCTTCTCTTCTCCACGATTTTCTTTGCTTCTAATTTGATGTGGAAATCCCATCCATGACCTTAGTGCTTTAAGTGAATGAAAAGCAGGAAATATTCAACAAATTCTCTAAAAAAAACAACCATGAGATTCGAACTTGAAACCTCTTGGTAAGCAAGGGAATTTTGCACACCATACCTCACCAACTACACTAGGTAGTTGTTGTTACCAAAAACAAATCTTCAATCACTTAAGGATGTGGTCCATCGATCCTTGTTGGCATTTGGAGTATTCCTTGTACCTCTGAGACAATTGCAAACGGGCTGGTTCTGCATCTCGGTTCAGTTCTGTTCCATTATTTTTTTTCTGGCCTGAAAAGAATAATCATTTGTACGGGTGACCAAACGAATGTGTACTTTTAATTGAACACGTCCATCTTGCTCAGAATTTTGTCCTCTTCGCAACCATGGAAAGAAATAGGACCTCTTTACGTGTAAAATTAAAGATATAGCACTCAATAATCCTTAAGGCCATGAAAATATAAAACTTGCAAAAAGAGAGTAAAACCCAAGGCCATTCTAAATATGTAAAATGCATGTTTTACTACCCTAGATTTCACACATAAATGTGCTCATCAGAATTCCCCCACACTTAGACTTTGCTAGTCCTCGAGCAAAACAAAAAGAAAAAGAATAAAAACAAAAAAACTAACTCACTTTCGTAGGAATCACGGTTGCACTTAGCATGTGCAACAAGCCTTTAAACCCCTAGGTCACCCCTAGTGGACGAGTTGTGTCTCGTGGGTGTTTGCAGTGAATATACACTCAAAATTCAGAATAAACAAATCACAACTTTGGCTAAAGGTAAGGCTCATACCGATCCGGAGCAAAGATAATTTCTCTTACAAGGGACCCCCACACTTGAACTTTTATTACCCTTTATCAATTCCAGGCACTAGCATATTTCTTAATTTGGAACTCACCTCGTCTCTTCCAAAACATCTTTATCTTAAGGCAAAACCACTTGTGAAGAAATAGGAAACCAATGACTAAGGCGTTGGAGTGTTTTTGACCAAACATGTTACCAAGTAATAATGACATTTGCACATTTTTTTTTTTTAATAATAAACTCTATTCTACTCCACTACTTTTGGCTTGAATGACATGGTGGAGTAAACACCAGACACCCAAGTTACTATGTAGCTTCGCTTTTTGCATATGTCCACAAAGGCAGTGATGCTAGAGTTACTTCAGAGATTTCCTCCCAAGGAATTTCGATCAAGACACCACGCTTCCTGAGGCGCAATGCCCTGTCTAGTTCCAAGGGAATCAACTCTTATTCTTCTTTATACCACATTTCACATTTCATTTAAAATTATGCATTTGTCAACCCATGCCAAATTAAAAAGAAGGTCTCAACTCCAAATCAAAAGTACAAGGAACCCACAGACTTACATATAATCCATCACCATAAAACAGGGGTCTCTTATTTTTCAAAAGAAAGTCTCATCTCAAGACACATGCTTGTTTCTTTCTTCTCAACAGGGTTTTATACGTTCAAAATGGGTACATTCGTCAAAACTTTTATTTTCATACATCAAGCATCCGAATGGTCTGATCATTAGCCAAAAGCCAAAGTAGGACTTCATCCTTAGCAAGCTCAAAAATAAAAAGAAAAACAAAAAAAACAAAGTGAAAGAAAAAAAACAAAAACTGGTTTCCCTCCCCCACACTTAAGTCATGCAATGTCCTCAATGCATGGAAAAAATTAAAAGCAAAGACAATGCAAGGGGGTCATACCTGATTAAAAGTTAGTCATCAGTGTAAAGAGGTTCATGGAGATCCATGACCTCTTCACTACTAGTAGTAGGAAACTCGAGAAACGGTTTCAAACGCTGACCATTAACCTTCGAAATTACCCCTGTTCCTGGATTCAAAATCTCCACAGCCCCATGGGGATATACATTATGAACAATAAATGGGCCATCCCATCGGGATCTAAGCTTACCAGGAAAAAGATGCAATCGAGAGTTGTACAATAAGACCTTATCACCAATTGCAAAAGATTTACGCAGAATGTGTTTATCATGGAAAGCTTTGGTCTTTTCCTTGTAAATTCTAGAACTTTCATAGGCTTCATTCCTAAGTTCCTCCAACTCAGATAGTTGGAGCCGACGATGAATTCCCGCATCAGACAAATCAAAGTTAAGCTTCTTAATGGCCCAAAAGGCCTTATGCTCCAACTCAACTGGTAAGTGACAAGCTTTTCCATACACCAAACGGTAGGGAGACTGACCAAGGTCGGTCTTGAATGCAGTCCGATGGGCCCACAAGGCATCAATGAGCCTAAGGGACCAATCCTTACGGTTGGGATTAACAATTTTCTCCAAGATTTGTTTGATCTGCCTATTAGACACCTCCACTTGGCCACTAGTTTGGGGGTGATAAGGGGTAGATAACTTATGGGTGATCCCATACTTTTTCATTAGGGCCTCAAAAGGCCGATTACAAAAATGAGTACCCCTATCACTAATTATTGCACGTGGTGCACCAAAGCGGGAAAAAATGTTCTCTTTGAGAAACTGGACCACCATTTTGTGGTCATTAGTTTTACAAGGTATGGCCTCTATCCATTTAGAAACATAATTAACGGCCAAAAGTATGTACAAATTTCCAAAGGAATTAGGGAATGGTCCCATAAAATCGATGCCCCATACATCAAAGATCTCAACTACCAAAATAGGGTTGAGGGGCATCATGTTCCTTTTATTGATACGGCCAAAAGACTAGCAGGCAGGGCAAGCCTTGCAAAAATCAAAAGCATCTCTAAAAAGAGTGGGCCAATAAAATCCGCATTGGAGAACCTTTGCGGCAGTCTTCTTAGGTCCAAAGTCTCCACCACATGCATGATCATGACAAAAAAAGAGAATGGAATGTTGCTCATGATCAGGAACACATCGTCGGATAATCTGATCTGGACATATCTTAAACAAATAAGGATCATCCCAGAAAAAGTACTTAACTTGGGAATGAAACCTATACTTATCTTGGGTGGACCAGTGATCCGGAGTCACACCTGAAACTAAGAAGTTGAAAATGTCAGCAAACCATGGTTCACTGGACATTGCAAATAATTGTTCATCTGGAAAGTTCTCGTTGACTGGAGAATCAACAGTCAAAGAATTGGGAAGCCGGGATAAATGGTCTGCAACTAGGTTTTCAACTCCTTTCTTATCCCTAATTTTTAAATCAAACTCTTGCAAAAGTAAAACCCACCTAATGAGACGGGCTTTGGCATCCTTCTTCTGAACTAGGTATCTGAGGGCAGAATGATCAGTATACACCACCACATGTGAACCAACTAAGTAAGACCGAAACTTTTCTAATGCAAACACAACAGCTAAAAATTCTTTTTCAGTGGTTGTATAATTGAGTTGTGCATCATTTAAGGTCCTACTAGCATAGTAAATGACAGTGGGTAACTTATTAATCCTTTGACCTAAAACTGCTCCTATGGCAAAATCTGAAGCATCACACATCAATTCAAAAGGTTCAGTCCAAACAGGTGGTTGAACAATGGGTGCATTGGTCAACTCCTTCTTAAGTTGCTTGAAGGATTCTAGGCACTCTTTGGAAAAACTCAAAAGTCTGATCTTTGACAAGTAATGAGGTGAGAGGTCGGGCTAACTGACTAAAGTTCTTAATAAACCTTCTGTAGAAGCCTGCATGCCCTAGAAAAGACCGAACATCCTTCACAGATTGAGGAGGTGGTAAATTATCAATTAAATCCACTTTGGCTCTATCTACCTTAATTTCTTCATTGGATATTACATGGCCTAAAATAATACCAGATTTAACCATAAAATGGCATTTCTCCCAATTCAAAACCAAATTCTTAGATATGCACCTTTTCAAAACTAGGGAAAGATGATAAAGACATTCAGAATTGGAATTCCCATGAATTGAAAATTCGTCCATAAATACTTCTAAGAATTTTTCGACCATGTCAGAAAAAATGCTCATCATGCATCGTTGGAACGTAGCAAGGGCATTGCAAAGCCCAAAGGGCATACGCCTGTACGTAAATGTTCCATATGGGCATGTAAATGTGGTCTTATGTTGGTCCTCTAAAGCAATTGGGATTTGGTTATAGCCAGAATATCCATCAAGAAAACAATAGTATTCATGTCCAGCTAACCTCTCTAACATCTGATCAATGAATGGCAATGGGAAGTGGTCCTTCCAGGTTGCCATATTAAGTTTTCTATAGTCAATGCACACACGCCATCCTGTTTGGACACGGGTAGGGATCAACTCATTATTGGCATTAGGAACTACAATCACACCAGACTTCTTAGGTACTACGTGAACTGGGCTTACCCATTGGCTGTCAGAAATAGGATAAATTATTCTATGATCCAAGCACTTTAGGATCTCTTTCTTAATGGCTTCCATCATCACTGGGTTAGCTCTTCTTTGGGGTTCCGTGGATGGTTTGGAATCCTCCATAAGATGTATATGATGTTGCACAATAGAAGGGCTTATACCCTTGATATCAGCCATGGTCCAACCTAGGGCTTCCTTATTGTCTTTTAACACTTTAAGTAACTCCTCTTCCTGGCTAGAAGTCAAATTTGAAGAAATTATTACAGGAAGAGTCTGGTCAGGCCCTAAGAAAGCATACCTCAAATTAGATGGCAACTCCTTAAGATCTAACTTAGGGGGCTCAACTATGGAAGGTTTGGGAATGGAATTGGAAAGGGGTCCGAAGGGCTCCACAAGTGTGTGAAGACTCAAGACTTCAGAAAAGAAATTTTCACTATCATCATCCTACTCATCCATACACTCTTGGAATTCTGAATCAAAATCAATATCAAAGTTGGTAACTAATTCATCAGAAAAATCCAGAAAATCCTCAAGCATATTGATCTCTTCTTCCATATGTGGTTGCTTGCCAATCCTAAACATGTTAAACTCAACAGTTTGGTTACCAAAAGATAATCTTAGGAAACCATTCCGGCAATTGATTAATGCATTACTGGTAGCCAAGAATGGTCTTCCTAGAATTATTGGGATCTCATCCTTGGTTGAGAAGGGCTTAGTATCTAACACAATGAAATCAACAGGGAAAATAAATTCCCCCACCTTTAGTAAGACATCCTCAACCATCCCTTTAGGAATCTTAACAGACCTATCTGCCAACTGAAGAGTAGTTCCAGTTGCTTTCAATTCTCCCAATCCTAGTTGCTTGTACACATGGTAAGGTAAAGGATTCACACTTGCGCCAAGGTCAAGTAAGGCATGCTCAATATAGGTGTTGCCTATGACACAAGATATGGTAGGGCTCCCTGGATCCTTATACTTGGCTGTTATAGGCTGAGTAATTATGGAACTAATGTTACCTGCCAAGAACGCCTTTTTGGGCACACTAGTGATACGTTTGTGAGTATACAAATCTTTTAGTACCTTTGCATAGGCAGGGATCTGGGATATGGCATCCAAAAGAGGGATGTTCACTTCTACCTTTTTGAAGACTTCTAAAATTTTATCCATGGAAGCAGTCTTCTTTTTGTGTACCAAGCGATTAGGAAATGGGATAGGATGAACATAAGGACTGTTAGGGATTTGCCCCTGTTCAAAAGAATCATTTTTGGTTTCCTCTACCAAATTATCTTTAGTTTCAGAAAAATCTTTAGGTTCATCAGACGAACCTGGAACAAGAGGCACACTTGTGTCCTCAACTGAAGAAGAGTTAACAGGAGTAATAGATGGGGAAGATTTAGAAACACTCTGTTGGTACTCTCTACCACTCCTAAGGGCATAAACAACATTACATTGGTTAGAGGGCCCTTGTTGGGTCTGACCTTGTACTATATTCAGTGGTGCATTAGTTGGTCCTTGTGAACTAATAGGCTGATGATGCCTAGGTTAGGCTCTGGTTGACTGGGTAAAGTTTCCTTCTCCCTCTCACGCATAATTGAGACAACTTGGGTAAGTTCTCTCGTAAGATTTTGATGGCTTGTCATGAGGAGGGCCATATTTTTTTTCAAGTCACTTATTCTACTTGCCTCTCCAGTGTTGGTAAACCCAGGGGGTTGCTGATAAGATGATAGAAGAGGGGCCCTAGGAAAAATCGCCTGAGGTCCTACATTTGACCTAGGAAAAGTATTTTGGGAAAAAGATTGTTGTGCAAAGGGAGGCCTTTGGGGTCCAGGTTGACCTTGATTATAGAAATTGGAAGGTCCTGCTTGGTTGCCCTGATTCCAAGAGAAATTTGGGTGATTTCTCCATCCTGGATTGTAGGTGTTACTATATGGATTATTCTGGTATAAGGCATTAACACTATCATTAGAAGTGCCCCCAGAGGTGTTGGGGCATTCTTCTATGACATGTCCAGGGGATTGGCACCAAGCACAAATCTTAGCCAAATTGACTGATGATGGCTCTCTAGGAACAATAGCCTCAATTCTCTTGATTAGGCTATCCAAATGGGCTTCCTTGCCTACTATCCCATCCACAAAATATCCTTTTCCTCCTATGGTTCTTTCACTCTCTTGGGTTGATTCCCACTCATGGGTTTTGTCAGCTAAGTCAAGTAAGAATTCCCATGCCTTTCCTTCATCAGTAAAGGATGTGAATCCCTCAGGGCACATAGACTCTATCATTTGTTTAGTTGGGTAATCAATACCCTCATAAATTATTTGACATAAATGCCATAGGTCTAGGCCATGGTGAGGGCATTCTTGGAGTAGATCCTTGAATCTCTCCATAAGTTTGGAAAATGACTCACTAGGCTTTTGCCTAAACTGAAGGATATCACTTCTAAGCTTATTGGTCTTGTGAGTTGGGAAAAACTTCTTAAGGAAGACAACTGTGAACTGTTCCCATGAGGTTATGGAATTTGTGGGTAACCCATACACCACTTCTTAGCTTGGTCTTTCAATGCAAAAGTGATAAACCTAAGCTTAACAGCATCATCAGAAAGCTGTTGGATCTTAATTAGAACACATACCTCTTCAAATTCCCTTAGAAATAGGTATGCATCCTCAGAGGTCAACCCATGGAAGTGGGGCAACATAGTGATGTATTGAGATTTGAGTTCAAAATTATTGCCCTGGGCTTGTGGTAGAACTATGCAGGAAGGTTGGGCTGTTCTAGCAGGGTAGAACCTATCTTTCAGAGATTTAGGTGAAGGGTTTTGCTATTGGTCTCCCATATTGAAGGGTTTTAAAGAGAGCAAACGTATAGGGTCACTACTTGTTGGATCTTTTCTTTCTAACCGATTCTTAGTATTACGTACCCACCTAATACTCATGAAACAGAAAAATACCCATAACCAGAGTAAGACAAGCACAAAAGAATGGATAGCAAAACTTTTTTTTATGATTTTTATAATTTTTTGATTTTTTTGATTTTTTTGGCTTTTTGGGAGCTTACCGGCAGGGATCCAGGGTTGCTCAGGTCAATTCCTGAGGTACTGCTACAGGGCGAAACCTGTCTTTATCATACTATAAGGCATGGCGACCTTCACCGATACAACTATTATTGCAAGTTGTACTTCTCAGGAATTCAATAAAAGAAAATGAAAAACAAAACAAAGTAAACAAAGCACTCCGATTTACCAAAAGAAAGCAAAAAATAACATGGAACTGTCTCCCCGGCAACGGCGCCAAAAACTTGTTTGAGATTTTAAATGTAGCGGCAAGCGTACGGATCAGTGTAGCTACGGGTCGAACACAGGGAGAGCAGCCACTTTATTTTTTTATTTCTTTTAATAATGCAAAAGTGAACCGATTAATGGTTGTGATCTAATTCTAATTACCACCCTAAACATATGTATCTAAAATAACGTCGTAACCATTCGTCATCTAAGAATTTAAAGACGCAAGCCATGCAATTAAAATTAAATAAATAACTAAAAATAAACAATCCACGCAATTTAAGAAGGAAATAATAAATAAAGGAAAAAATGCTGAAATAAAAATAAAGTAAAAGAAAGGGGAGAAAGCTAGAGAGAGACTCACAAGTAGGTTTCTCTACTTAGCCCGAGGGATGCATGATAATATGAGCTTCCCTACTTGACCAGAGAGTCACTCTTACAAGGGTTACTCTACTTGGCTTTAGGGAAAGGGAGACAATTGAAATAAAAGCAATAAATTGATGGTTCTATGGCTAGGAGGGGCAAAGCCAACACATACACTAGCCATGAACCTTGGGGGAAAGGGATAGCAATAATATAACGACTGAAATTAAAATCCTAAATTAAGAAAGAAAGGGTAGTCAGGAGAGGGAATGAGAGGGGGGAGAGAAGACTACTGAAGGAGCCTACTTACTTGAACTTCAACCCTTGAACTGAAAACTTGATCGATTTGAGATACTACTAGTACTAAAAACCAGATCTTGAATAAATCAAATCTGAAATTTCTAGTACTAGATAAAACAAATCTTGAAAAAAAAAATTGCTCCACGGCTCGTGATCTTGTCACCTAGATCTAAGCCTTGAACTATAACTTAAAAAATTACAACTCAATTGCATAAATCATAAACATAAAAGGGATGAATAAAAATAAAAGAGTGCTTGCATTAATTGAAATAAAAAAAAGTTATTACAAGAGTGATTAAAGAAAAGATAAAGAAGAATTAAAACTAAAGAGAGAGCAAGAGAAAGAGAGAGCAACTAAAAAAACTAGAAGAAGAATGAATTTTTGTCTCCCCTCCTCTTACATGAGTTGTATTTATAGGGAATGGGGAGGTAGGGTAACAAATTTCTCTTTCCTAAAAGAGAGAAACCCACAATTGGTTGTGAGATCTTTTGAGACCAAAAGTGCTAAGGTGGAGGAGAGAGAAGAGAGAAATAAATTTTGAGAAATTTCCTATAATTTGTTTGCTTATTTTCTTTCCTTTTTTTTTCTAATTTATTTCTCTTCTTTTTCTCCCTCCAAGGAACGATTTTCTTCTTGCTTTATGTGATTTGGACAATCTTTTGGTGGGTGATGATGTGGAGGAGAGAGAAGATTTGGACAATCTTTATTTCTCCCATTTTTTTCTCTTTCCTTTTTTTTTCTTCTCTTCTCCACGATTTTCTTTGCTTCTAATTTGATGTGGAAATCCCCTCCATGACCTTAGTGCTTTAAGTGAATGAAAAGCAGGAAATCTTCAACAAATTCTCTAAAAAAAACAACCATGAGATTCGAACTTGAGACCTCTTGGTGAGCAAGGGAATTTTGCACACCATAGCTCACCAACTGCACTAGGTAGTTGTTGTTACCAAAAACAAATCTTCAATCACTTAAGGATGTGATCCATCAATCCTTGTTGGCATTTGGAGTATTCCTTGTAACTCTGAGACAATTGCAAACGGGCTGGTTCTGCATCTCGGTTCAGTTCTGATCCATTATTCTTTTTCTGACCTGAAAAGAATAATCATTTGTACGGGTGACCAAACGAATGTGTACTTTTAATTGAACACGTCCATCTTGCTCAGAATTTCATCCTCTTCGCAACCATGGAAAGAAATAGGACCTCTTTACGTGTAAAATTGAAGATATAGTGTCTGATAATCCTTAAGGCCTTGAAAATATAAAACCTGCAAAAAGAGAGTAAAACCCAAGGTATCTCCATTCTAAATATGTAAAATGCATGTTTTACTACCCTAGATTTCACACATAAATGTGCTCATCGGAATTCCCCCACACTTAGTGTCACACCCCGTTCACACTGAACCAGAGCGGTGACCGAGTTAACACCGGTTAACCCAAACCTGCCAGGATCATCAGATACTGTATTCCACCACAGCATACACACACTAACATAAGTTCATCAGATCAGCGGAAGACTAAGTTTCACCTGTGAATAACTCCCATATACTTGATACCCAAATGGTGATACAATAATTATATACATTTGGGCCCGAAGGCATGATATATACACAAAAGAATAAAATTCGAATATCAAGTATATACAGGAAATCATCAAAATCATCAGAGTACACAGCTCGGCTCGGTATCAAGGCTGGAGCTCAGCTCGGCATCAAGGGTTGTGCCCAGCTCGGCATCACATAGAAGAGCTCAGCTCGGCCTCAGAAGTGGAGCTCAGCACGGCCTCCAAGGTGGAGCTCAGCTCGGCCTCAGAACTGTTGTCCCGCAGCACAGCTCTCACACGCGCAGTCTACGCCGTGCTCAAACTCCTCAGGGGTCCACCAGTCCTCTTCAGGAAACTCGACTGTGGGACCCACCCCATGCTCCTCAGATGCATGACCTGCAAAATCATCTAAAAAGGGGGTGTACCCGTGGGATGAGCTCACTAGCTCAGTAAGTAGAAAGACGGACCACACAGCAGTCCACACATCACAACACATCATATGCACTACATGCCATGCTATTCATGTTAATTCACATCCACCTAAGCAACATTACTAAGTCTTTGGTTTTAGTGCTACTACAACCACAGTGCGCGTATACTCCGGGTACGAGCCGCGAACTCCCTCCCGCGATACGCCCATAGGGCTGTTGGAGTAGGCCCACCGTGAGTACTCGGAAAAGTAAAGACAATGCCGTCCACCGGCTCTCAACAGAAATGTAAATGACTGAAAATAAAAGTGCTGACTCCAGCAATTTAAAAGCAGTACGATTGGCCCTCTTGAATGTACCACCGGGGTTGCCGACTGTCCTACATGACTCACCGGGCGTAATGCCTAACCGCCACAGTGTCCGACAACCGCGACCCCTGCTTCCCCCCAAATGGCAACCCAACACCTTGACCCCTATTGGGAAGGGTCGTAGCACGGGATGGTGAGAATCCTAATACCGCATGCTCCTATATGACAATAGTACGACTGCATAGTGCCTCCGTGTCCCATACCACGGGCCACCAATGCATTCGTTTCCAAGCCGACCACGGCATCTAGTCTATCAATGCATTATGCACCATGATGTCCACATTCAACATATTAACATCTCATTCAATTGGCATTTGAAAAGTAAACATAGCATATATGCACATCAAGGTGTGGAATGACTAATCTATATAGCATATTCATGATGACATGACTAGATTAGATATAGTTAT
>NW_024870651.1:303788-316220 GCF_013358625.1 Macadamia integrifolia
TTTCAGGTCCTGCATGGTTAAATCGGGTCAACCATGTAAGTAAACCAGGTTTTAAAAGTAGGGTATCACATTTACCCCCCCTTTTTAAAAATTTCGTCCTCGAAATTGTCGTACCTGGTTGTTCGAAAAGATGAGGATACTTGGCTTGGATTTCATCCTCTTTCTCCCAGGATGCTTCTTCAAGTGAATGGTTAGCCCATCACACCTTTACGAAGGAAATGGAGTGGTTGTGAAGAAGGGTCTTCACTTTTCGGTCTAAGATTTCAGCTGGCTGTTCTTTATAGGTCATATCAGCTTCTAGAGACTCTGGTTCCACGGGTAACACATGCGATGGATCGTGAACATATCACTTCAGCATAGATACATGGAATACATTATGAACATTTCCAAGCGAAGGTGGAAGAGTAAGCATGTAGGCTACTGAGCCAACCCGAGTCAAAATCTCAAATGGGCCAATGTATCTCGGGCTCAACTTACCCTTTCTATGGAACCTATGCAACCCTTTAGTAGGAGAAATCTTGAGAAACACCTTTTCTCCTGCATGAAATTTAATGTCTTTCCTACAGGTGTCTGCATAGCTCTTTTGACGTGACTGAGCTGCCTTAATCCTTTCTCGAATAATATCGACCTTGTCACATGTCATATGTATCATTTCGAGTCCTAACATTCGACGTTTGCCTATCTCATATAGAGGAGTTCTACACTTCCTACCATATAATGCCTCATATGGAGCCATCCCAATTGTAGATTGATAATTGTTGTTATAGAAAAACTCCATAAGGGGTATATATTCTTCCCAACTATCACACATTTCCATTGCACATGCCCTGAGCATGTCTTATAATATCTGTATGGTTCGCTCTGACTGACCATCAGTCTATGGGTGGAAAGCAGTACTCAAGTTCACTTGTGATCCCAAAGCATGCTGAAAGCTTTTTCAAAATCTGGAAGTGAACCTTGGGTCCCTATCTGACACAATGCTCACTGGCACTCCATGCAAGCGCACTATATTATTAATATAAATTTGTACTAACTTGGCCATAGAGAATTTGATCTTGATGGGAATGAAATGAACAGTCTTAGTAAGCCGATCAACTATCACCCAAATTGCATCCATCCCCTTAGGTGTGCGTGGTAGTCCGATGATAAAGTCCATCGTAATCCTATCCCACTTCCAGTCTGGTATTGGGAGTGACTGAAGAGTACCATAAGGTCGATGCCTCTCAGCTTTTACTTTTTAGCATGTAAGGCAAGTCGCCACATATAGGGCTATTGTGATTTTCATATTTGGCCACTAGTAGTTTTGTTTGAGGTCCTTATACATCTTTGTACTTCCTGGGTGGAGGGAGTACTCAGAGCTATGTGCTTCCTGCACTATCTTGTCTTGTATCTCCAAATCATCAGGCACACACAACCTACCTCGAAACAATTATGCCCCGTCGCTGGCTAAAACGAAATCAGGTTTATTCATTGTTTGCTCTTGAAGCTTAACTCTGATCCATTGCAACTCAGGATCCAAAGGTTGTTTTATTATCATCTCTTGTCTAATAGACGGATGCACCTGTAGAGCTGCCATGGATACAGTTAACCATTTAATGTTTTCTAGTTGATGTTCAAGCTCTAAGGTTGCTCCTTCATATAAGAGGGTTTCATCCATTATTATCGCCTCTTGTATGAGTTGTGGGCTAACTGCTAAGTATGAGAGTGACACCGTCTGTGCCTTCTGACTCAATGCATCTACCACTACATTAGCTTTGCCAGGATGATACTGAATGTCACAGTCATAATCTTTCATGAGCTCGAGCCATCTCCTCTGCCTCATATTCAAATCTCTTTGGGTGAAAAAGTACTTAAGGCTTTTGTGATCACTGTATATCTCGCACTTCTCCCCATACAAATAATGTCGTCAAATCTTTAGGGTAAAAATGACTACGGCTAGTTCCAAGTCATGAGTAGGGTAGTTCTTCTCATATTCCTTTAGTTATCGGGATGCATATGCTATCACCTTACCGCGTTGCATGAGAACACAACCCAACCCGACCTTAGAAGCATCAGTGTAGACTGTCATTCCACCTGTGCCTTCAGGGATGGTCAACATAGGGGCTGACACCAACCTTTTCTTCAATTCCTGAAAACTCTTCTCACATTCCTCTGTCCATTCAAATTTTACCCCCTTTTTGGTTAACTTAGTCATTGGTGCTGAAATCCGAGCAAAATTCTTAATGAAGCGCCGATAGTACCCAGCTAAACCCAAGAAACTTCTAATTTCTGTAATGTTCTTGGGGTTTTCCCACTCTACTACTGCTTTCACCTTATTAGGATCCACCTCGATTCCATCCTTGGACACTACGTGTCCCAGGAATCCAACTTGCTTAAGCCAAAATTCACACTTACTGTATTTGGCAAACAATTGTTGTTCTCTTAGCCTCTGTAATACCATCCTCTGGTGTTAAGTGTACTCCTCTTCCGTCTTAGAGTAGATCAAGATGTCATCAATAAAAATAATTACTCATTTATCTAGAACATCGTGAAATATTCGATTCATTAAATCCATAAATGCTGCCAGTGTATTGGTTAACCCAAAAGATAACATTAGGAACTCATAGTGATCATACCGAGTCCTAAAAGCTGTCTTGGGTATGTCACCGCTCTTTATCTTAATCTAATAATAGCCTGATCTAAGGTCTATCTTTGAAAATACATTTACACCTTGTAGTTGGTCAAACAAATCATCAATGCATGGTAATGGATAGCGGTTCTTAATGGTTAGCTTATTCAATTCTCGATAATTGATGCATATACACAAGCTGCCATCCTTCTTCTTGACAAACAATACTGGGGCACCCCAAGGTGAAACACTTGGGCGAATAAACCCCCTCTCCAATAATTCTTGCAACTGCATCTGTAATTCCCTCAATTCGGCTGGTGCCATCCTGTATGGAGCCTTAGACACTGGAGCTACTCCAGGAATCAAGTCTATGGTAAATTCTAACTCTCTATCAGGCGGTAGATGCATTAGATCATCTGGAAAGACATCGAAAATTTCTTTAACCACCTCTACCTCTTCTAGAGGTGTAACCTATGCATCCACATCAAGTACCGATGCTAAGTAACCCTGACATCCACTTTTCAACAACTTTACCGCTTGAAGAGCGGAGATGAGGACCTTTCTAGCCCATTTTATTTTATCTGCTCGGTATACCAGTTCTTTCCCTTAATCATTTGTCACCCTAATTAATTTTTCAGTACACATCACATTTGCTCGATGGGCCGACAACCAATCCATGCCCAGTATAACGTCAAAATTCTGCATATTGAATTTGATGAGTTGTGCATTCAATTTCTTTCCATTGATTTCAACTGGGCATGGCCCATACACCTCCTTCAACTGTGTAAATTTTCCTGTAGGCATACTAACAATCATCTCATGATCTAGTGTCCTGGGCGACATACCAAGTTTCTCAGTAAATCTCTTAGATATGAATGAATGTGTAGCTCCTGAATCAAACAAGACATAGGCTGGTATACCCGATATAGATAGAACACCTAGTGCAACAATGCATATAACTATAGCAGGTCATCAAAATTTAACATAAAGAAAATCTTAAATTAAAATGTACCTGCTACCACTTCTGTGCTGGCCTCAGCTTCCTAAGCTGATAAGGCATACATTCTTCCTTGTGGTTGATTCCCCCGAGTCAAGGGAGGTCTGTACACAGAGGTCTAACTGGATGGTAAGGCTGGTCTGACTCAGTAGTCTTTGACAAAATGCCCATAAGAGTGGCAATTAAAGCAACGGATCTGTGACGCCGAAACTGGGGCAGGGACCCTTTGTACTTGACCTGATGTAGATGGGGGACGAGGTGGCCTTGTGATTGTAGGCACAATACTAGTGTTTGGGCGAAAAGATGTAGAGCCCAGACCACCAGCTGGTCGAGGAAGGTAGCCAGATGGCCTATAGGGCTGTCTGTATGCCGGCCCATAACTATATGACCCACGGTATACCTTGGATGAGTTGCCCATATCTGGAAATGGATTTGTCATCTTCCACAATCCAGATGTGAGGGATTGTTCTCCCTTCTGCTTATCTTCCATAGTTTTAGCCTTTTGCACAATCTGACCATAATCTGTCAAATCCAAGACCTCGAGCACTGACCCAATAGATGCCTTTAATCCCTTCAGAAACCTTGCAGTCTTTTCTTCAGCTGACCTCATATGCTTAGGGGTAAAATGGAACAAGCTTTCAAACTGCTGCTGATACTCAAGGATAGTCTTATTCCCTTGAGTCAAGGCCATGAATTCTATCTCTTTACGGTCTCTGAAGCTACGAGGGTAGTGTTTTTCCAAAAACAACTCCTTGAACTGCTCCCATGTGGGTTCCGGATGTGCGGCAAACAATATAGGCTTAGAGGCTTACCACCAAGAGTTGGCTTCATTCTTGAGTTGTAGCCCTGCACAAATAAGCTTTTGTGCCTCAGTGCACTCAACAACCTCAAATATCTTTTCCAGCTCTTGGATCCACTGGTCCGGCTCTAGAGGATCACTCCCCACCTTAGAGAATAAAGGTGGCAAGTTCCTCTTAAAAGATTCCACTACCCTTGTCGTATTATTCATCGACGGATAATTGAGTGCATATACCGGATAGTAAGGGTACGGAGGGGGCACCATATATGGAGGAGTGCTGAGTGGCGGAATTGGAGGTGTATCTCCGGCTTGCTCATGTGGTGTCTTACCAAGTGGTGCACCTCCAATTTGTGGTCTCATACCAGACCCTACAGGTGGGTCTTGTGGAGCAATTATCCGAGGATGTTGACCGGATTGAGGAAGGTCTAACTGTTGCTATATAGCAGCCATAAATGCCTGCTGCTGCTAGAGCATTTGTTGCTGGAAGGCTTGTTGTGACTGCTAAACTATGGTCACAACATCACTCGGAGTGATGACAGGTGGAGGATCCGGAAGTGTGGTCAAAGGTGGGTCCCTTTGTGCCACACCCTGGTCAAGGGTTTCTTGAGGTTGTGGAAGTGGGGTTTGCCCCACAGAGCGGGACCTTCAAGGATTTGGTGGTCGACCGATAGGAAGAGGACCATGTGATGTTCCTCGAGCATTGCTACCGGATCTAGTATGTACCATCGTATCCTTGTACCTGGATCATACCGTACACAAAACATTGGTTAAGTACCTTAGAATTTACATAAGCACATAATTATTTCCCATTCTATGACATAGCCCACGAAATCAATTTCACTCTATGGTTCACACACTCTTAGATTGACCTTAAATTTTCAACCTGGCCACATAATCATATGTCAAAACACGGGGTATTGTAGTGTATGATGTCTTGTATCCAGCCACAGCTTAGCCCCAAGGCTAGCGCTTCGACAAGTAGGATGGCGGTCCCGCTCGATTTTTTTTCCTTTATTATTGCTAATAATGTATTATTATTATTATTTCTCCTATTATTATTATTATTTTATTTATTTATTTATTATTATTGTTTTTTATTATTATTATTAATTTTTTTCCCAACCGACTTGCGGCTCGGGTCGGGGCCTATCGGTCCAACCCGAGGCGAACTCAAAGGGGCTTTTAAGCCTCTTTCGATCTTCATTTCTCCCATCTTCTACCTTAGGCTCAACTCAAGGTGATTTTGGAGGGTTACTTGGCGCATCCACTCACGATTTCATTCAACGATTCCACGGATTTTGGAAGATTCAAGCACCTTTCACTCTCAAGTAAGTCTCTTCTCCATTTCTCTTCTTGGAACATATATTTTGGGTGTTAAATCCATCCATACTCCCCAAAACTTGATTTTTTTTATGTTTCTTTCCATAGAATAGTCATTCCATGAGAATATGATGCTGCTTTTGTGACTCATTCATAGTTTTGGGCTTTGCTACCCAATCTATGAGAGAAAATCCTAAACCGTGCCCTAATTTCTCCAATTTGGGATTTTCTTCTATTTCTTCTCTTTTCTCCCCAACTAACAACTCAAATGAGATTTCTTATCCTTGATTTGCACTTACATTATTGGAAAGATCATGGGAACTTGTATATGCTTGCAATTCCATCTATTTTCTATGAAAATCCATCTCTTTTGTGTTAGGTTTCTTGAAAAAAAAAATTTCTGGGGTTTCTATGATTCTCTTCACTTCGTTCCATACTTGTGAACAACTTTGAATCACTTACCATTAATTGTTGGAGCAATGATATTTGAATTACACTTTTATGGGATTTTCATTCTCTTGGATTGAACTTGCACATTGAAATTGGGGGCTTTCTACCATTTGACACCAATTACCCCACTTGAGGAAATTCTTATGAAGCTTTGCATCACTTCTCACTTGCCATGCTTTATACTCCTTTGTTACTCTTCTATTTGCAACATGCTAGTGGATGTTATGTTTAGGGATTTCCTCCTATTCATTTCTCTATAGCTTAACCACCCCTCTTTTTATAACGATCCACATTATGTATTTAGGTGTATTTATATGTGCTTGCTCACCCTCATGTTTACTTCCTTTGTCATGCAACATTCTTACTTATCAGTATTTCTCTTCTTTTCTTACTAGGATGTCTTCTCTCAAGGGCAAGGAACTTGCATCCTCTTCCAATAGACGTAGGGCCACAACTTCAAAAAGGAAGGGTGTAGGGACGAGTTCCTCAGCCCTTCGTATAAGGCAACAAGGACATGCCCCCATAGATCCTCTAGACTATGATGAGGGACTCTTCCAGAGTTTGAGGGTAGAAACGAATTGGCAGACCTTTCTAAAGAAGTCTGTGATGATGGAGAAAACTGTGGTAACTTGTGATTTCAATAAGATTCAACTACAAGAGAGGTATACTGCACTGAGTTGGCAGTCCATCCTTAATATTGGCCGCCCATGCTATGAACACCTTGTTCGAAGATTTTATTATAATTTGGAGGTCTCTTACCAGTATGGGGAGTACTCAATCACCAACATGGTGAAAGGGGTGAATATTCATTTAACTGTGGACACTCTTGCTAGCATTTTAGATATGTCATCAGTTGGGCATCAATTCTGTAGCCCCCCAAGGAGTAAGCCCATGGGCCCATCCTTAAGTTCGGAGATGCAGGACCACATTTACGAGACCATTAGTGGCAGCAAGGTGAGTCCAGATTCTGAGGCGAGATACAACCCGGAGGCTCGTGTATTTGCTCGTTTGGTTCAGTTTAATTTGCTCCCTAGAGGAGGTCATAGGAACCAAGTGGGCTTCATGGCAGCCTACATTGCCTTTTGCATCTACAAGGCCTTGGATAGTATTTATGCTTGCCTTACATTATACTTAAGACTATGAAGCATCATGCCACACATCCTAAAGATGGAGGTTTCCCATATGGTAGGACCCTCACTAGGGTTTTCAAGTTATTTGGGGTGGATTTGAGTGGTGAGGAGGGAAAGACTTCAGCGGATAAATTTAGCAGGGAAAACCTACACGGGATGGGTCTCCAAGCTCTTATGGATGTACCTTAGAGGGCAGGAGCTCAAGAAGGCAGGAACAGGGGGAATGTCCACAGGGAGGATGTTCACATGGAGGAGGAGGAAAATAGTGAGGAGGAAAATAGTGAGGATTATGTTCCTCAATTTGAGGAGGAGGACTTTCTGGACGAGGATATCCTCGAGGAGGAGCCTCTTAATTTGAGGAATGTTGATCCTGACTTTGCTAGGGTTGCAGACCCACAGCATAGAGCCCCACCACCTGAGAGTGGCGCATTTGACTTTGAGAGCATAATGACCAATATGAGGGCTTTAAAAGATGGGCAAGATTAGCTTTTGAGAAGACTAGATGAGAATGCTTCTAAAGAGGAAAATATCTTAGAAAGGCAGGCTACATTAGAGAATTCCTTTCTAAGATTGAGCGAGGATTTGGACACAACGGCCAATGCTATTTTAGTGGACTTTACCCGGCTCTGGAGGGATGTGCAACTAGTGAATGCGAAGTTTGATTACTACAATTGTTGGCTCAATGTTAAATCGAGGCCTAAGAGGGATGGAGTAGTAGGGCTAGATGATTATAAGGGTCTCTAAGGACTTAGCATGCCTATCCTAATCAGATTTTTACTTGTCTCCATATTGTGTATGTGTTTATGGTGGACTATTTTTTTTATACTTTTCTCTATAATTTGGACTTGCTAGTGTGGTGTTATGATGTTGTTGGTGACTTTTAGTTAGTTTTGTCTGCTTGACAAACTTATTGTAATTCGGTTGTAACAACGTTAGTTAGCCTTTGTTGATTATGCTTATTCATATATGTATGTTGTCTATCAGGTGCTTCTATTTGAAAATTTTGGAAAATCTTGTTTTAGCATTGTTATGCTGTCGAAATTTTGTTCAATCCATACTCAATGGGTTATGCAATCAAATAACTAATCTTTTATTTATTCCAAGCAAACTTTCTCTAATGCATGCCATGAAATGCAATAATTAAATGCAACCATTTGTTTTTTTTGGCTTTTAATTCTTTAAAGTGTTTTACATTTACCCAACCCCATTTCCTATTATAGATTCTATGGGGTCTAAATGGTATGCTGTGAGTGGATAGAGCGTCAGGCTCTGATACCACCGTTGTCACACCCCATTCACACAGAACCAGACCGATGACCAAGTTAGCTCAAGTTAACCCAAACCTGCTAGGATCATCTAATATAGTACCCCACCATAGCATACCCACATCTAAGATAAGTTCAAAATTTTAGCAGAAGACTTAAATTATCTGTAAATATCTCCAATATATTTGATACCCAAATTGTAGTATATAGCTAAGTACATATGGGCCCGCAGACATGATATTTACACAAAAAGAATAACAATTTACATATCAAGTACACAAAAGGGGAGGTCATCAAAAATCAAAAAGTGAAATCCTGTACGGTGTCATTACTACAATCCCACAGCATAGCCCTCACACATGCAATCAATACTATGCTCATACTCCTCAGGGATCCACTAATCCTCAATAGGAAACTCGATCATGGGGCCCGACTCTTGATCTTTAGGCGGGTGACCTGTAAAATCATCTAAAAGAGGTATGCACGTGGGATGAGCTCACTAGCTCAGTAAGTGAAAAGAAAGACCACACAAACATCTACATCCATATGCACTATATGCTATGCAATTCATTTTAAATCTTATCCACCTAAACAACATTACTAAGTCTTAGGTTATGTGCTACTCACAACCACAGTGCACGTATGCCCCGGGTATGAGACGCGAACTCCATCCCGTAATACGTCCATAGGGTTGTCGGAGAAGGCCCACTGTGAGTACTCAAAAAAGTAAAACATGCCGACTATCGGCTCTCAACATAAAAGTAAATGACAAAAATAGAAAGATGCTGACGTCGAATATTTAAAAACAGTACGATTGACCCTCTTGAATATACCACTGAGGTTACCGACGGTCCTAATGACCAGTCGGGCGTATGTCTAACCGCCACAGTGACCCGACAACCGCGACCACTGCTTCCCCCCAAGTGATAATCCTAAACTGCATGCTCTTATATAACAAAGTACGATTGCATAGTGCCGTCACGTCCCATACCACGGGCCACCAATGCACTCTTTTTCAAACCGACTACGGCGTCTAGTCTAATAATGCATCATGCATAATAATCCAACCATTTATCACATAAGCACATCAATCATTTAGTATTTAGAATGTAAAGTACAACACACATATCATAAATCATTTGTTTAGAATGCATAAGCAATACATACGAATGGCATACGAGGATGAATAATCAACACATAATTTGCATGATGACATGGCTAGTCTAGATACAATTTAATGATGCAAAAACAAGCTTAAAATAAAGTCAAATGTCCTCTCCCCACTTACTTGTTGGGTACAAAAGCTCACGTTCGGTACAGGTGAGATCCGGCGTGAGAAATGTAAAATCTAGTAGAACCTATCATAAGTGAATAAGGTTAGCATTTCACCACTTTGGGGTCAAAACTAACAGTGTTTGATGTTTAAATCATGTTTAAAATCATAAAAAGAAGGTTGCCCGCCTATTTTGGGCCCATTCGGGCTAAAAAATTTGACTGGTCGGCTAACAGGTGGGCCAGATAGCCCACCTGTCATCTCCCGGCTATCCAACATGCAGGCCAAATAGCCCGCTGATTCACCAGTCAGTCTTTGCCCACCTGTTGGAATTAAGGTGTTGCCCCAACAGGCGGGCGGCTTTGCCCACCTATGGGGGCGAAAATCGATTTTCTCCTTTAAAACTCTCCTCAACCTTGGGAAAACCAAATGGGGCTATTCCAATCACGTTTTTCACACATCTAAGATCTTATAAGATGATTCTAACCTAGATCTAAGTTAGATTTAAGGATTGAAAAGCAATCTTACCTTCTTTGCTCAAGAACTCTTCCAAAATCCCAAAATCACCTCTTAACTCAAAAAATCACCAATGCTTCTCAAATCTTGTAAACACTTCTTTAAACCTTCAAAATCAACACATAAACCATCTATTAAACCTTAGATTCATCATCTCAAGTGAGATTAACAAGATCTCAAGGAACTCTACCCAAATCAAGGGTTTCACTTGGGGTTTTACGAAGTTTAAGTAGTATAGCCTTCGCACACCTCAAATCGTAGGTCTCGTGTTAGGGATCACTTTTTCGGTTCCAGAATGAGAAGATCAAACCTCGACGTCGTGTAAAATCATTTCTTCCTCTTTTTCTTTTCCTTTCTTCTTCTTCGTTCTTTTTTCTTCCTTTCTTTTCTCTCTCTTCTTTACTCTTCTCGCCCACTCTTTAATGCATTAAATGAGAAAAATGAAAAACATAATAAGTACTATTTATACTAGAGAATATCTAGTAACCACATGGGTGGGTCACACTGGTGGGCGGGTTCGCCCTCCTGTGACTGCCCACCTGTTGGTCAAAACTTTGCCAAATAATTGAGATTTCGATGGAATTCGACTTTCGGCATGTATTTCACTCTCGGCACAAGATATATAATACGTATACACTTCAGGATATGGCTACATACCAGCATTACCCGTACATGGCCTTATGATACGTGCATGTACACGGCTTAGGTACACCCGTCTCCTTTGGAACTGGGTCGGACTTGTCTGGCTAACTTGTTTTCAAAGTCACCTTTGCCATCATGGTCCATAGGGAACCCACCTTAACCCTCTCTGGTTCGGGTCCTGCATGGTTAAACTGGGTCAACCATGTAAGTAAACCAGGTTTTAAAAGTAGGGTATCATAGAACCTCTTAGGGTCAGCCAAAGGGTTTCTTACGCAAGAGGAGAGAGAAATAAGGAAATAAAGAGAAAAATAGAAAAAAGGGAGAAAAAATAGGAAAGAAAAAAAAAAGGAAAAAAATAATTAAAAAAAATTGTCCAAGATGCTACCCACGTTTGAAGAAGGGAGAGAAAAGAAAAATAAATAAAAAAAAGAAGGAAAAGGAAGCAAACTCGTTGGAGATTCCCTACTTCCTACGATTCTCTATCTTCTCTCTCCTCCACCTCATCACCAAGATAAAAAAATTCTTTTTTTTAGAAGCTAAAATCATTAGCTTCCCTCCCCCATTCTCTATATAATAGAATTAACACAAGGGGAGGAGGCACTTCATTCTTCTTCTAGGGTTTTTTCTTAGTTGTTCTGTCTCTTTCTCTAATTTTCTCTCTCTCGCTTTAGTTCTAGGTTTATGCTTTAAACACTTTTGTAAGTTCTTTTTATTCAATTAATGCAAGCACTTTTGTTTTCAATTCAGTTTTTTATTTTTATTGTTTAAACAATTGAAGTTGTAATTTTCAAGTTCAAGTTCTAGTTCTAGGCTTAGTTCTGGGTGACAAGGATAAGCTATGAAGCATGTCTTTTAAGTTCAATTTTTTTCTTTAGATTTTTTTTCTCTAGTACTAGAAATTTTAAATTTGGTTTATTCCAGATCTGGTTTGTAGTACTGGTAGTATCTCAAATCGATCAAGTTTTCAGTTCAAGGATTGAAGTTCAAGTAAGTAGGCTCATTCAGTAGTCTTCTCTCCCCCCTCTCAGTCCCTCTTCTGACTACCCTTTCTTTCTTAATTTAGGATTTTAATTTCAGTCGTTACATTATTACTATCCCTTTCCCCCAATGTTCATGGCTGGTGTATGCATTGGCTTTGCCCCTCCTAGCCATAGAACCATTATTTTATTGTTTTTATTTTAATTGTCTCCCTTTCCCTAAATCCAAGTAGAATAACCCTTGTAAGAGTGACTCTCTGGTCAAGTAGAGAAACTCATATTATGATGCATCCCTCGGGCTAAGTAGAGAAACCTACTTGTGAGTCTCTCTCTAGCTTTATCCCCTTTCTTTACTTTTTTTTTATTTCAACATTTTTTTTCTTCATTGCTTTTTAATTGAGTGGTGTGTTTATTTTCAGCTATTTATTTATTTAATTTTAATTGCGTGGCTTGCG
>NW_024870651.1:316240-344090 GCF_013358625.1 Macadamia integrifolia
CCGGAAGTGTGGTCAAAGGTGGGTCCCTTTGTGCCACACCCTGGTCAAGGGTTTCTTGAGGTTGTGGAAGTGGGGTTTGCCCCACAGAGCGGGACCTTCAAGGATTTGGTGGTCGACCGATAGGAAGAGGACCATGTGATGTTCCTCGAGCATTGCTACCGGATCTAGTACGTACCATCGTATCCTTGTACCTGGATCATACCGTACACAAAACATTGGTTAAGTACCTTAGAATTTACATAAGCACATAATTATTTCCCATTCTATGACATAGCCCACGAAATCAATTTCACTCTATGGTTCACACACTCTTAGATTGACCTTAAAATTTCAACCTGGCCACATAATCATATGCCAAAACACGGGGTATTGTAGTGTATGATGTCTTGTATCCAGCCACAGCTTAGCCCCAAGAGTACTGTGCTAGCGCTTCGACAAGTAGGATGGCGGTCCCGCTCGATTTTTTTTCCTTTATTATTGCTAATAATGTATTATTATTATTATTATTATTTCTCCTATTATTATTATTATTTTATTTATTTATTTATTATTATTGTTTATTATTATTATTATTAATTTTTTTCCCAACCGACTTGCGGCTCGGGTCGGGACCTATCGGTCCAACCCGAGGCAAACTCAAAGGGGCTTTTAAGCCTCTTTCGATCTTCATTTCTCCCATCTTCTACCTTAGGCTTAACTCAAGGTGATTTTGGAGGGTTACTTGGTGCATCCACTCACGATTTCATTCAACGATTCCACGGATTTTGGAAGATTCAAGCACCTTTCACTCTCAAGTAAGTCTCTTCTCTTCTCTTCTTGGAACATATATTTTGGGTGTTAAATCCATCCATTCTTCCCAAAACTTGATTTTTTTTATGTTTCTTTCCATAGAATAGTCATTCCATGAGAATATGATGCTGCTTTTGTGACTCATTCATAGTTTTGGGCTTTACTACCCAATCTATGAGAGAAAATCCTAAACCGTGCCCTAATTTCTCCAATTTGGGATTTTCTTCTATTTATTCTCTTTTCTCCCCAACTAACAACTCAAATGAGATTTCTTATCCTTGATTTGCACTTACATTATTGGAAAGATCATGGGAACTTGTATATGCTTGCAATTCCATCTATTTTCTATGAAAATCCATCTCTTTTGTGTTAGGTTTCTTGAAAAAAAAAATTTCTGGGGTTTCTATGATTCTCTTCACTTCGTTCCATACTTGTGAACAACTTTGAATCACTTACCATTAATTGTTGGAGCAATGATATTTGAATTACACTTTTATGGGATTTTCATTCTCTTGGATTGAACTTGCACATTGAAATTGGGGGCTTTCTACCATTTGACACCAATTACCCCACTTGAGGAAATTCTTATGAGGCTTTCCATCACTTCTCACTTGCCATGCTTTATACTCCTTTGTTACTCTTCTATTTGCAACATGCTAGTGGATATTATGTTTAGGGATTTCCTCCTATTCATTTCTCTATAGCTTAACCACCCCTCTTTTTATAACGATCAACATTATGTATTTAGGTGTATTTATATGTGCTTGCTCACCCTCATGTTTACTTCCTTTGTCATGCAACATTCTTACTTATCAGTATTTCTTTTCTTTTCTTACTAGGATGTCTTCTCTCAAGGGCAAGGAACTCGCATCCTCTTCCAATAGACATAGGGCCACAACTTCAAAAAGGAAGGGTGTAGGGATGAGTTCTTCAGCCCTTCGTATAAGGCAACAAGGACATGCCCCCATAGATCCTCTAGACTATGATGAGGGACTCTTCCAGAGTTTGAGGGTAGAAACGAATTGGCAGACCTTTCTAAAGAAGTCTGTGATGATGGAGAAAACCGTGGTAACTTGTGATTTCAATAAGATTCAACTACAAGAGAGGTATACTGCACTGGGTTGGCAATCCATCCTTAATATTGGCCGCCCATGCTATGAACACCTTGTTCGAAGATTTTATTATAATTTGGAGGTCTCTTACCAGTATGGGGAGTACTCAATCACCAGCATGGTGAAGGGGGTGAACATTTGTTTAACTGTGGACACTCTTGCTAGCATTTTAGATATGTCATCAGTTGAGCATCAATTCTGTAGCCCCCCAAGGAGTAAGCCCATGGGCCCATCCTTAAGTTCGGAGATGCAGGACCACATTTACGAGACCATTAGTGGCAGCAAGGTGAGTCCAGATTCCGAGGCGAGATACAACCCGGAGGCTCGTGTATTTGCTCGTTTGGTTCAGTTTAATTTGCTCCCTAGAGGAGGTCATAGGAACCAAGTGGGCTTCATGGCAGCCTACATTGCCTTCTGCATCTACAAGGCCTTGGAGGGAGGTGCCGAGCATTTATGCTTGCCCTACATTATACTTAAGACTATGAAGCATCATGCCACACATCCTAGAGATGGAGGTTTCCCATATGGTAGGACCCTCACTAGGGTTTTCGAGTTATTTGGGGTGGATTTCAGTGGTGAGGAGGGAAAGACTTCAGCGGATAAATTTAGCAGGGAAAACCTACACGGGATGGGTCTCCAAGCTCTTATAGATGTACCTTAGAGGGCAGGAGCTCAAGAAGGCAGGAACAGGGGGAATGTCCACAGGGAGGATGTTCACATGGAGGAGGAGGAAAATAGTGAGGAGGAAAATAGTGAGGATTATGTTCCTCAATTTGAGGAGGAGGACTTTCTGGACGAGGATATCCTCGAGGAGGAGCCTCTTAATTTGAGGAATGTTGATCCTGACTTTGCTAGGGTTGCAGACCCACAGCATAGAGCCCCACCACCTGAGAGTGGCGCATTTGACTTTGAGAGCATAATGACCAGTATGAGGGCTTTAAAAGATGGGCAAGATTAGCTTTTGAGAAGACTATATGAGAATGCTTCTAAAGAGGAAAATATCTTAGAAAGGCAGGCTACATTAGAGAATTCCTTTCTAAGATTGAGCGAGGATTTGGACACAACGGCCAATGCTATTTCAGTGGACTTTACCCGGCTCTGGAGGGATGTGCAACTAGTGAATGCGAGGTTTGATTACTACAATTGCTGGCTCAATGTTAAATCGAGGCCTAAGAGGGATGGAGTAGTAGAGCTAGATGATTATAAGGGTCTCTAAGGACTTAGCTTGCCTATCCTAATCAAATTTTTACTTGTCTCCATATTGTCAAAACCTTGATTTTAATGTTGCACCAAAAGTATGGTTTTGAAGCACCCAAATTGCAGTGCTATAGAGCTCGTAGTCTAGCAAGAGGAGAGACTGTTGCCTGCTATGTCTTGTCTTATGCAAAATTGCCCAAATATGGTCATATTCTAAGAAGACATAACCCTGGTACTATATTCAAGCTGATACCATATGAGAGACAGGACTTCACTAAGAATCCACAATTCAAGAGATTATTTGTTTATCTTCAAGTTTGCAAGAATGGGTTTTTGGATGGATGTAGACCCTTTATAAGTCTAGATGGATGTCATCTGAAGGGGAGGTATGGAGGTGTGCTATTGTCTGCAATCTCAGTTGATGGGAACAATGGAATATATCCAGTGGCCTTTGGTATTGTTGAAGTGGAGAACAAGGATAGCGGGGTATTTTTCTTACACTGTTTGGGATCAGCTTTGAGGTTGGATGACTTGGACATAGGTCTTACCTTTATGTTTGACAAATAGAAGGTGACATTCTTTAACTTGTTTGATTATTATTTAGAATATTAACTTGATGTTCCTTTTTATAATAATAGAAATTTGTATGCTTGTTATAGGATCTTGCAGATGCTATATTTGGCATATTCCCAGGAGCACATCACAGAAACTGATGCAGACATCTGTATAGTAATTTCAAAGCATCATTCCTTGGACTATTGTTGAAGACCCAATTCTAGATTGCATGCAAAGCACCTAATGAGTTCATCTACAACAAGGCAATGGAAAGAATTAAAGAGGTCAATAAGGAAGCTTATGATTGGTTGGTGAAGAACAACCAACCCTCAATGTGGTATAGGCATGCATTCGATAAAAGAGCCAAGAGTGATCATGTAACTAACAACATGACCGAGTCTTTCAACAATTGGATTGGAGAATTGAGGAGTAAGCCTATCTTGACTTTAGTTGATGAACTTAGATGTAAGTTGATGAAAAGGCTAGACAAAAGATACAAAAAAACTGTAACTATGGAAGGCAAGGTAATTCCAAGTATCAGGAAGAAGTTGGATTTGATAGTAGATGAAGCAAGATTTTGTAATGCAATTCCATCAGGAAATGAAGAGTTTGATGTCATAGATGGGAGTCCAGAGTGGTTGTACACTTGTTGAACAAGACATGTTGTTGCAAGGCATGGGATGGAACTGGAATCCCTTGCAAGCATGCTGTAGCAGCCATTAGGTTCATAAGAGGTGATGTTGAAGCATACTGTGACCCATTTTATAGTATAGAAAAATACCGGTTGTCACATAGGGAGATGATTCACCCAGTTCTAGATTTAACAACTTTGGAAGCTATCAGTGATACCAATGAAGTGTGGCAGCCTGTGGCATTGAAGAGATTACCAGGTAGACCTAAAAAAAATAGGAAGAGGGAACCTGATGAGGACGCACCCAGAGAGCTAAGGAGAATGAAGGTTATATGGTTCAGTGTGAGATATGCAAGAAAAAAGGACATAATAAGAGGACTTGCCAGAGAGATGTAAGTGATAATGAGAAACCACCTATTAGGCCAAGAGGTGGTTTGAAGGTAATGACTTTAAGTACCTACTGAATTTACCTTCAATGTTTTGGTTTGGTTGAAGCATAATAATTGTTTGAAACTAATTAATCTTGCTGTTTATGTGTTGATTACTTCATATGTGAGGAAGAATTTTGATGTTGATCATGATGGAACTCTCAGCTCACAGATGGTAACCAGATCACAAGCTACAACTACAGGAGGTCAACCCACTGTTAAAGAAAGACAAAGGGAGAGAATGGCAAAGAAGGCAGCAAAGAGAGCTAGCAAAAAAGGGGAGAGTAGAAGGAAAAATTAAAGAATGATGGAATTTATCATATTTGATAGATATTATGTTTTGTAATATCATCCTTTTATGGATGTTTGAGAATTTGTGGATGGGAGTCTTGGTTGACCTTGTATTATTTAGTTTTGGTGGAACAAGTTGTTCATGTAATGAAATTGTGGTTGGGTTTTTTTAGGTCCTTCTGAATAAAGTTGGACTTCTTGTCATGAATATGAATGGATCTTGTTGTTATGAGTATGAATAGAACTTGTTATGGATGTGAATGGAATTTGAGATGTTAGTGATAGATCTTGTTGTTATTATAGGTAAGAATTGGATGGATTTTGAAACATACACTTGAAAAATCTAAGACCCAAATAACCTCATTACATTGATAGGGATCACATGATCTACCCAAATTTTCCTTTCATTAATAAAGATCACATGGTCTATCTCGATACAATTTTTCCTCCTTAACTTATCCACTAAAATAGATGAAAATCAACACTAATAAGGTTATTACAATATGACCCATCATATTGAGGGTATCCTTCAAATTATGGATCTCTTCAGCAAGTTTTTTGAACTCTTCCATCAGTCGCTCCATTTGAACATTACCAGCATCTATAGTTGTTGGAGTAGTTCGTTTGGTCACATTACATTCATTTGGTGCATCCTCGGGTTCACACCTGCAAAAGAAGCCACAACCTCCTTCTGGGAACTCTGGGCAAAAATAAAAGAGTTTGTTCATGTTTCGGGCGGATTCAGATATTCTTACTGATTCCCGTCTCTGACATCCACACCTTAAGTTCCTATACTTTAGAGGGACTTGGGAGTTGTTGGAGTCACGAACAATATTTGTTGACATATTTTACCTGCAAATGATCGACCATAAAAGTAACAAAATTAATGGTGGTATTTTAGATTGGGAAAAAACAAGACAATTTCAATATGATTGAATAAGCAGGTAGTTAGTATTGATTTTCAGGAGAAAAAAAGATTTTCAGCCTTACAAAGAAAAAATTTTGATGGGTTAGCGCTCTCTAAGGAGGATGTGATCACTTTGAGAACATCCAAAAAATTGTACACAAACAAGTCCACGGTTTTTCAACAATCACAGAACATCAAGGTCTCAACTGGTAGCAGACTTGAGAACGGTAGCAGATGTGAGAACGGTTCATCCCCAAAATCGAATTCTGAATACCCTCTAACACATCTCTAACACATATCAATGGTTGAAATGCAAAATCTAACTTTGAAACATATCAATTGTGAAATATGGGTTTGAAAGAAGGCAATGAACTTTTATAATGTGAAATCTAAGTTTGAAATAAGATAATGAATCTTTAAAAATGGAAAATTCAGGGTTTGAAAGAATGCAGTGAATAGAAGAAAGGGAAAAACTACTCCCATGATTTGAACTCTCACCTTACTTGCTCGCTGCTCCTTCGATGGAGGTGTGGTGGTGGCTGTTACGGTTGCAGCTAATCCTCCGATGCTCAGCCTCAATCAATGTATCATCTCCTTCGACAGAACCTCAATGTCTCCTGCTAAAATGGTCGGGCTTCCATGCCTCCTGCTCGGATTGATCTTCAACGTCTCCTGGTAGGATCGAGCTTCAATGTCTTCATTCTAGGGTTCAAGAGAACAACCCTTCTCCCGGTTAATCGTTTGAGTAGAGAAACCGATTTGAAGAGAATAAAGAAAATTGTCCTTCCCTAACCTTATATTTACTTTGAAGGTTAAAAGAGTAATTTTGATTTTTAAAGTAATGGTGTTAGACTTTAGTGGTACGGTTGATATTTTTGACACTTTAGGATGGTATATGATATAAATTTCAAAAACAGGGGTGGTACAAGATAATTTTCCAATAAAAAAAAAAGGGAAAATTTTCTTGCACCACCCCTAAAAGTTTTTGTTACTTCATCTGACCCCACAATTTGAAAATAATATCCACTGCATGATGAGTAACAATGTTAACTTAAAATATAAAAAGACTTTTTTGACCCTTTTACTAATCTCTACAAAAATGTTTTTTTTTTTTCACACTCCTTTCATTTTTTTCCTCGTCCTACAGGACGACATAGAGTCCGAAGACCGAGGTTCAGATCTCCTCTCTCGCATATGACAATTCAAGAAAAGGTCGGCCAGATGGCCCAAATCAAATTGATCTCCTAACTATCGGAGATTCAGATGCCTGGGTTACGACTGGGTTGGAGAGATGTTGAAGCAAAGGGTCTCCAATTCAGTAAATGGAGCCCAGAAGATCTGGTGTAGTCGTCTAAAATTTTGCTTATTCTATTACAGTTTGAGAGAGAGAGAGAGAGAGAGACGTCTTTGATTTCTATCCGAATGAAAAAGAAAGGGGAAAAGGGGTATTTCCTGCAGATTGCATGAAATCTGTGAATAAATTCAAAAGAAATAATCCAAATTAAAAGAAAAAATTCAAATTTGTTCCAGTCTAGTTAATTCAATTCGATTGTTCCCCAGTTTTTTTCCTGTAGCTGTCCATCCATAAGAAATCTATCAGAGTGGCATTTTTTAACTACCTCCCTGGTTCATGTCTCTGATTTAAGAGGTTGAGGGATTTTGGTGGATGTGGACATAGGGAGATTTTCTTTCATGTTTGAACTCCAACAAGTGATGAATAAGGGATTTAATTTCAGGGAGTGTGTTGAACAGTGGAGTAAGTGCTCCAAGCCTAGACACGACCCTTGCGATGAGGGTGGACATGATCGATGGGTACCAGAAGGCTGCCTTGTTCTTACTAGACTTGGGATTCCCGGCCTTTATGGCGTCGACGCCATCCATGGCTACAATAATGTCTTTGGTGCCACTTTATTTCCTCACAACATCGGCCTTGGAGCTGCAAGATCCCTCATTATCTTCTTCCCCTCTCACTCTTTCTCTTTGCCCTTTTTTCTGTGTGAGTCGGTGAGACTCTAAGAGGCAGAAGCTTGAGATCATTGAAATGAAACTAAATCAGATTTTGGCCAATACTGTGATTAAGAGATGAAGATTTAATGGTGAGATTCAGAAGAGCCACTGCCTTGGAGGTTCTTGTCAAGGTTTAGGTTCACAAAAAAAGTAAGACACTTGACCAATTTGTGGTTTTAAAGTGAAGGGCATAATGGTAAGTTTATCCATATCCAAGGGTAGTTTGGTCATTTAGATAATAGTACACTGCTGACATCACCATTTAATGAATTTTTTTTTTCTAACTGAATGAATTTATTTGAAATTTTCTTATGAAAATGAGGAACGTACGAGATATTTTTTCAAATTTTGGGGGTCACAAGAAATAATGAATATTTTAGGGGTGGTACAAGAAAATTCACCCCCCAAAAAAAAAAACAACAAGAAAATCAAGAATTGAAAGAGACCCAAATGTGGATACTAAAATTTTCAAACATTCCCCATTTCTTTTGCTCTCATTTGTAGCATAATTAGCAAACTCAAGAAACTAAACTTGTAGATTTGATAACAACTACAAGCTAATAATCAATTGATTTAGAGATGAAAAGACAACGATTACCACTAGAGGAGGAGGAAAAGATAGCGATTGCAGAGAGAGAGAAGGGGGGAATACCTGCTATGGACTCTACTGCTAAAGATGATGCTCGCGACTTCCAATAGATCGGCTGAAGGAGAGTGTCTTCAATGGAGTTCCGGGAGAGAGAGGATAGGGTTTGAGAGCGAAAGAGAGAGAGAAGGGATAGGGTTTGGGAGGTTTTTTATCAGATAAGCATAAAAGAAGAGTAAGTTACTATTTTACCCCTGATTTGGAGGGATTTATAACATGTGTTAATCAAAGTTTAGCGCAAAAATCAAATAAATGATTTGTTGTTACAAATCACAAATCACAAATCACTTGAGAGTGATTTGTGATTTATTCTAATTTATAATAAATGAAAATAAATGTTATAAATTATACCAAGCATTTGTAAAAATAGAAATAAGCTAAATAAATACAAATATAAATCAAACCAAAGAGAACCTAAAGAAAGAGGAAAGATTTTAGGAGAAAGTAGCAAATTGTTTACTTAGACTGAAAATACAATAAGGGAGAGAATTGGATATGCCATCAGCTTTAAGGTAAGTCAGCGGCATGTACATCTCTCCTCCCCTTCTGGAAAGACCCTCTTACCTCCTATGTCCAGCTTGTGTCCAGCCCAAGCCTGAAATTTTGCTAACTTACCTGAGGTTTATGAAACTATCCCAATTTTTGTAGTCCAGCCCAAGCCTGAAAATTTTCATGGCAGGATTGGCCTGATCTCTGCTCAGCCCAATAGCCTGGCCTGGCCCAGTCTGAGCCCAAAGTATAAATTATATACACATATTAATCTATGACATATTATATATTTCTCATAGTGTATGCATATTTCATGTGGACATTATTAATGCTTGTTTCATATATTTATATATGTATTTATCAATTTAGATTATTTCAGAACACATACACGTCCCATTTTAATGGGCCTAGATTATATATTATTGGGTAAGGGTGTCAATCGGCTCTGTTTCGGTTTTTTGGTTTGGTTTCGGTTCGATTCAGAGGCATGATGAGGTAAACCAAAACCGAATTGAGAACTGACTCGGTTCCATATTTGGAAATTCAAGACGATTTAATTCGGCTCAGCTTGGTTTGGGTTCCAATTTGGTTTTGTAATATAGTTTTAGTTCGGTTTTGTAACTCGATTTTAATTCGGTTATGTAAACGGTTCTACTCTTGCACCATGATTGTGATGGACCAAAGGCCATAATGGGCTGAAGTTATGAACATTATGGTTATCGTTAACTCTAAAATTATCTTAGCATGTGAATTGTAATAAATTGCAGAAAACACTTACCAGAAAAAAAAAAATGGTGATTTCTCATACACTCAAACCAATATCAATTCGGTTTGAACTGCCAGTTCTTGCACCCTGAATCAGAACCGAACTAAACCGAGGTGAATACTCATACTCAAACCAAATTTGAACTAAACAGAGTCGGTTTGGTTAATTCTGCTCGGTTCGAGATTCAATATTCAGTTTCGATTACAAATTAAAACCCTTAGGCTGGGATCGCGACCTGATTGCGAGGCCATTGTGTGGGACCAACTAGAGGAGATGCACACGCATCCAATTAGGTTGTAGGGTGGTACTTTTCTCCATCCCATGTGTCTAGGCATATGAGTTGCGCGACCGGGTATGGAGTTTTGTTTTTGATTCATATCAACTTTCATGGGCCACCAGCCCGTGGTCCATAATGAAGTAGCTTGCCCGAGCCTGTCCCTAGCCCAAAAATTTGCAGGCTGGGCTGGGCCTAAGCAATATTCTTCTGGTACTATTACTTTTTCTGTTTTTTTTGGTAGAAACCGGTCTATGTATTAACGCGCGACGGCTATTAATTTTTCTTTTACATCATCAGGATTTGGTGGGTCTCCCGGGTGAAGATTATTCAAAACCAATCTAGCTTCTTTCTTTAGCTTAGTGATATAGGAACGAGTTACAAGCAAAACGTCAGAAATGTATGGTTGAAGACTAAGGCACCGTTTAATAACGTTTCTGTTGTTTTTGTGTCTAGAAACAGCAGAAACGACTTTTCACGATTTCGGAAACAAAAATGGATTTTTTGGTATTTGATAAACCTGTTTCTTGAAACGTTTTTTGCAAACATAATGCCACTAGAAACCCAATAATATCATCAGATGTCCAAAAGATAGAGAGGGTTCGGTTGATTATTTTTAGGTTTAAATAGTTGAGAGATTTATCGGGCATAACATCATTTTTTTCCTCTCAAATTCATTTCTAGAAATGACGAAACAAGTCGGACTTGTTTTGTCAAAGTCGTTTCTAGAATTGTAAATAAGCATAAATTTTGATTTATGTTTTTAGAAACAGGTGAAACGGAACAACTTTATCGAAAACTTTCCAGATTGTTTCTCCATTTCTGGGAACAAGAAAACGCAAAAATGGCAGAAACAGAACGTTGTTAAATAGTGCTCAACTCTTAAAGCTATGGTTTTTTATCTGGTGGAAAAGGCATAAAACTTTGACAAAAATATATATATATATATATATATATATGGAAAAGGTTAGGTATGCCGCCGATATCAAGTATGCTAGCACCCATTGTGTTTATCTCTCTCTTCCCTTTTTTTGAAATGATCCTCATATCATTCCTGAATGATACTCCATCATGTGTTCCTATTGGTGCTATCCACTAGCATACTTGATATCGGCGGCATACCTATCCCTCTCCCATATATATATATCTTCTTGTAAATATTCCACATGAAATGAGACATTTGATTCGATGTGACCTGACTGAAAGCCACATGTTTTTGGTGAATAATTAATGGACAAGTGTTTTCCGTCTGTAAGTGCTCGTGCCTGGGCATGCGAGCCCAAGAGGGGTACGGTGGTCATTACTTGTCTTTGTCTATGATGCAAGAGTCATTCTCAAACAGAAAACTTTGTTCCATAATTAATATATTCAACAAAGCAAAGAAGATAAAGGATAGAAAAGTATCAATGATACATGAAGGGTCTTTCTCACTTGAAGCTATTCTCAGAATTTTTATTTATTTTTTTATTTTTTTTATTTTGAGAGGGTGGGGTCGGGTGGGTTTTTTTTTCTTCTTTTTTGGGGGGGGGGGGGGGGAGGCCAAAGGGTCAAAGACAATTCATTGTATAAAGTATGTAATCCTACAAGTTGATAGTGCTATTATTTCAAATGTAGAAATCTATGTTTACTATTCATATCTTAACGACATGTAAGGGCTATATATGCCCCACCCCCTTTTTTTTTTATAAAAACTTGTGACATCAGATCTCTAATAATTATAGGGTGAGGGTTCTCTAAGGAAGCAACGTACTCTACAACTTTTCACATTTTTTTTAATAAATGTTTTTTTTTTTTAACCTTTAAAATATCAATAAAATAAAATAGGTGGGAAGTTGCAATGTACGCTTTAGGCTCAGTGAGTCTTTTCCCTAAATTTTATCAAGAACCAAAAAAAAAAAAAAAAAAAAGAGTTATTATTGACATCCCTTGGAAATAGGTAGGGAAAAAAAAAACCTATTTCTTGGCTCTTTTCTTATATTATTTATTTTATAAAGTTTTAACTTATTAGCTTTTCAATCGTTGTTGTAAGTGCAAAAATAACAAAATAACCCTTTACTATACTTGGAAAAAAAAATTGGCTTACCAAAAAAAAAAATAAAAATAAAAAATGGCATAATCTACATCATTTACATGTCTACACAATAAAATTTAGTTACCTCTGAAGCCAACAATCATAAATGTAGTTTGGAACTATGTTGAGATTCTTATGGCAACCGTTGCTAGTCAGATAGATTTGAAGACTATAATTAAAGTTGCAATGGGTAAAAAGATTCATAATTTGTTAATATCCCATTTGTTTTGACGTAAAATTTGCAGAAGTAAAATAGAGTAGAGAAATTATTTTGTTTTCTTCTCGGACATTATTTTTAGTAATTTTGAATATAAAATAGTAAGATACTTAATTTTTTTTCTCTTTAATTACTTTTTATTTACATCAAACAGTGCCTTAATTATCAAACAAAAAAAAGAAAAGAAAAAAAAAAAACTTTATTAGAGCTCAAAATGTGCCATAGGGTGGCGATTAGATCACTTGTATATGAGCTATATGGCAAGCATAATCATATCACATGGCAGAAAGAAGCATCAGGGGTTAAATAAATTAATAATTATTCTGTACTTATGAAATTGCTTAGGTAAATCACAACTCGGTGAGGAGATCAAATTGATACATGTTGTTAGGGAATAATTCATAAGTGTGGGACCTTGGATGACTAGATATATATACACCAATTTGACGTTTCAAATAACAACTTAAGCATTTGGATTAGACTTCTTCAATATGGTATTAGTCACCTCACCTTAATAGCTTACTTTTATATTATATTGGCCTCCGATGTCCAGGCATTATAACTAGTTAACCTTATAAGCCATAGATATGGAGCTAGTGAGACTTTTTTTTTTTTAGATAGGTTTGTCCCCAAAATAATTACCCCCACAAAAAATATTATTCAAAATTGTATGCATTTGTGAGTGTTGAGGTTCAACTCAACTTTTACATCACTTATTTGCAAAAGAAATAAAAAACTGTAACATACTCTTAAAGAAAATGACTACGATAATCCGAGCAATAGCTCAATAATAGTACTTTCCGATGATTTTTTTTTTAATTTCTTATTATTATTAAGATGGATACATTATAGAAGAGGAAGAGGGGGAGGGGGAGGGGGAGGGGAAGGGAAAGTTATAGCCAGAAGACTCGAACTCAAGATCTTTTGGTGAGTGTGAATTTATCACACCACAATCTTCGATGATAACATTATAAACTTGCATGGCACCAATTACTTCTCAACTTTAGTATGGGCTGATCTTTGATGACGGAGTTTTCTTTCATTCGAGAGCAATTTCGCAACCCTGTTCGTAACGAAGAAAGTAGTTAATATTCAATAAATTTCGTAAACACAAGAAGAGATCAATCTTAATTAATACAATTTCACAAAAACAAAAATGGGTGAGAAAAACATGAAATTAATAGGACTTACCTTTTAAGAGCCTCTGCATTAGTAACACCATTTTTAATAGTTTCAGTGAGGCCAGTCTCTAAATTCACCCTCGAAACTGGTTTGTTCAGTAACTCTTCTCCAACCTTCACAAGACTGTTCAAGTTTTGCTGGGTAGAAATATCAACTGATGATACAGTTCCAGTTAATGAATCATCCTGATTTCCATTGGAAGAACATAGTTAGTAATTCACCAAAGTGTGACCTCAAATTGTCCTTGGAACTCAGATTAGATCATGTAAGAAGAAAGTTATCTGTTCAATTACCTGAATCCTTATGTAATTATCTTCAGAGTGCAATGCTTGAAAGACCACACTTAGGTGGAGGTCAACCATGTCTCCACTTGCTTGAGAGAACACATCAACTAATGGAGTTGATCCATCATTAAATAACCATTTTATAGCACCCCACTTGGCTGCCACATTAGCATTGTATTTTTGTTCTACCTTTGCTACACCAGTTCCAATGGAGATGACTAAAAATCGACCATAATCCATTGGCTTGATAGGGAAGAAATCCGGATGTTTCTTGGAGATTTGTTTGGTGATTTCAGCAATTGTAACCAAGGCCTAGAACCATATGGGTGAAAAATCCATTAGCTTCTGTAAACTTCATTTCTATTGCTTACCCATCTTTCGTAGGAGAGGCTGAAACTTAGAAACAACATCTCTTACGAAACAGGGGGTAAGGTTTTGTATATTTGCCTCTCTCATATCCTGTGATAGTAGGAGTCTCGTGCACTAGATTGCTCTTATTTTTCTAAATTAAAACAAAATAAGAAGGTTTTTGAGAAGGGAATTACCGGATTATTGGCAGCTACACCACCGTCAGTGAGGTTAAATTCACTTACATTCCCATCTTTATCTTTGTTCTTGAAGTAATAGGTTGGAAGGTATGTTGGAGCTGCAGACGTACCAATACATATGTCCGAAAGTTGAGCATTCATTGTGGGATCTTTGCTAATCTGCATTAGAGAAATAAAGAAGAATAAATAAGCCCATGTAACAACTTACAAGCCCAATAAATAAAAGTCATGCATAGATACACTTTTATTGAACATGAGAGAGAGAGAGAGAGAGAGAGAGAGAGAGGAGAGAGAGGGAGAGAGAGGGAGAGAGAGACCTTATAGGTGGAGAAGATGGTAGGCTGGAGTTTCTTAATATCAAAGGTAGGAATGACAATAGATGTTAGGGTTTGGTTCAGCCTTGTTTCTCCCAGCTTCTTCCTTATAACACTATGAAGATACTTCCCGTCGTACTTGGGTCCATTCACTACTTTGAACAACTTCATGATCAAACCAAACAAGCCTCTGTGATTGGGGGAAAAGAGAAAGGATGAGGAGGAATTAGCTTCTTAATCGTTAGGTAAGTTCTTTGTAACTTGGTATATTTGGGGACAAATAAATTATATAAACTAAACAATAAAAGAGCAACCTAGTGCATGAGGCCCCACTATATTATATGATTTGATACCTATCCTGTGGAAAAATCTTAGGAGAGTTTTCAAGGTAGAAGGGCTTGATATCTTTAGCAGAAAACATAGGACGATTGTTCTCATCTGGAGCTGTTAACATAGCAGTCACAAGACCGCCGGTACTTGTCCCTCCGATCACATCAAAGTAGTCTGCAAGTCTTGCATCCTCACCATCTAATTCCTGCCCATCAAGGAAATAAGAAAAACCTACTATTTAAGAGCTAACATGGATGTTGCATATATTATTGAACTTTGACATCAAAACATATGTGTAGGGTTTGCTGGCTAGTCAGGCCGAAGCCCTAGACACACATAGTTAACAAAAGAAAAAAAAAAAATTAAGTTCATTATATAGGCTATGAATTTAAGCTGTGAAATTTGGTTACTAGGACTTTAAAAGAGACCTGAAGTTGTGACTCAAGGAACTCAAGAATGGTCGCTGGAATGATCCCTCTTATTCCTCCTCCATCAATACTGAGAACTGTAATTAGGTCCCCAAACGTGGGAGGTCGTATCTGAAGAACGGGAGATGGCTTTCTCTCCATAAGGAACTGATTGATTAGGGGAAAATAAAATGTAAGACTGAATGAAGTTATAAACAAACATGATCTACCAATATATGTATTTATAATCAGTCTTTGCTTTGATATGAAGATGATGAGAGGGTATATAGATGGAGGAACGACCTACCAAGAATGTGTGCCTAGATTAATTTGATTTCATTTTTCTCATGGCACTACACGTATTTGAATTGCATGAATTCTCAGTTGTATCATCTTAGTTAGGTGATAATATGGAAATCAATTTACACATGATTCTTGAATCTCACATCATTGTCATGCATTATTGAGGTTTGGTGGCCTCCCACTCGCTCAGGCTAAGACCAATCTCTTCTCTTCAACTTGGTGACAAAGGGAGAAAGAAGACTTATGAAATGTACGGTTAAAGACTTACTGCTTTTGGTAGAAGATGGAGTGGTTTTTTCCATGCATGGGCCCCATGGTTTGGTAACATAGGTACATAAGTTGAATTAATGAACATTGTTAAACTTAAATAAAGGAAAAAGGAGCTCTACCCGTTTGGCATTCCTGTCTGATCGTGAAAATATCTAATGATTGTGGGTGCAGTTGAGTCTTTTCACCCAGCTGTGTATGGGCATAAGGAATGCCAAACGAGCAGGGTTCTTAGAAACATCACTGGATTAACAAAAAGATGTGTCACCTCCAAAGCCTTGACATGCTCTAGAAATTTTGTTAATTGCAACTATGGAGGTGGCTTTGAAGCTCTTTGATGAAGTTTGAATTAAGAAAGTATTTTTGGGTGATAGTGAATTAAGAAAGTAGAGTTTAATTAATTCATGAAACCATTAGATACACGAACAACCCCGTAGATGCATGAAATTCAACTCCATGGTGGGTGATAGCTTTGTGTTAGCTTCTCTTGCTGTACTTTGGATTTTATAAGATTTTAGACAGACTTGTGGATTTGGAAGATCAGTTTGAATTGAACATGTAACACTCATATTTGATGAAGAATTCTAGTTTCTCCACCTACTTCTTTCCTTCTATCATCTGATTCATCTCCAAGGCAGAATGCTTTGTTGGCCTAGAAAATTTTGAAGAATATTGAAGATATCAGATAAGCCTTGAAAATTCTATCTTTTCCTGACTTTTTTTAGAATATGTTAACTTTTATTTGAATCATAGTACGGTTTATTCCCTTATCTTTTCAAAAAGGATGGAAATAATTAAAGTCAGTTTCTGATTTTAATTTCACATTATCTTCAGTATCATAAAAGCCAAGCTGGTCACTGGTTCTTTGTCAATAATTTTCTTCTATTTTTTTATTGAAATCCTTTTGCCTATGGATCCAAAAGTTATAAATAAGGATGACTTGACACATTGTATGGTTAAAGCTTAAAATAATTAAAACATAAGCAAGGGGAAGAAAGCTTTTGTCGATTTCTTTATATAAGAATTAATGCATCTTTACATAAACCAGAGGGGTAGGATATCTTCTACAATAAAGCATGAAGGAACCACACAATTTTAAATTCTGTGACCGATAGGTTCGAACTAGGGTAGCCCTCCAATTATATGGTCAGAACCCATTGAATGAGATGTTGTGTAGAACAGTAACCTTATTGCATCATAAAGGGCGTACTCGATGTACGAGACTCCTGCATGTACAAGGTCCAAGGGGAATTAGGTTTACGTAGCCTTACCCCGAGAATATCCCTATCAAGTCCTTATTAAGTTGGGACAAATGATGTTTTCTGAAAATCATAGTATATGGGAAAAAAATGGTACACAAAATCCATAGAAAAGAATTCTATCCAGGAACCCATTGATTGATTTTCTAAGCTATTTATTGTACACATTATTTTATGATCCAACCCTCATCCGAAGGGACTAGAACTACACAACCTTACCCCGAGAATATCCCTCTTAAATCGCTAGTAAGTTGGGAGAAATGATGTTTTCTAAGGATCACAGTATATGAAAAAAGTGGTACACAAAATCATTAAGAAAGAGTCCTATCCAGAAGCCCATTAATTGATTTTCTAAGATATTTATGGTACACATTATTTTATGATCCAGCCCTCATCATTTACAAGAATAAGAACTTCACCACCAAATTTAGTATTTTATGGCGATGGTATCATAATTAAACTTGTGAGGCACCAGTTATTTCTCAACATTATTGTTGGGTGATCTTTGTTGACGAAGTTTCCTTTCATGTGAAAGCAATTTCGCAAACCTATTCATAACAAAGAAGATAATCAATCTCAGTATAAATTTACCAAAACAAAATGATGATCAAAACAACATGAAATATGCCTTACCTTTTAAGAGTCTCTGCATTAGTAACACCATTTTTAACAGGTTCAGTGAGACCAGTCTCTAAATTCACCCTAGAAACTGGTTTATTCAGTAACTCCTCGCCGGCCTTCACAAGATTGTTCAAGTTTTCTTGGGTAGCAATATCAACTGAAGATACAGTTCCAGTTAATGTATCATCCTGGATTTCCATTGGATTGAAGAGCTTAGTGAGTAATAATTCATAGAAGTATGATCTCAAATTGGAGTCTTGGATAATTAATATAACCATCAGATTAGTGATTATAAGTATAAAGTCATCTGTTTAATTACCTGAATCCTTAGGTAATTATCTTCAGAGTGCAAAGCTTGAAAGACCACACCAAGGTGGAGATCAACCATGTCTCCACTTGCTTGTGAAAACACATTTACTAATGGAGTTGAGCCATCATTAAATATCCATCCCATAGCACCCCACTTTGCTGCTCCAATAGCATTGTATTTTTGTTCTATCTTTGCTGCACCAGTTCCTATGGAAATGACTAGAAATCTACCATAGTCCATGGGTTTGATAGGGAAGAAATCTGGATTTTTCTTGCAGACTTGCTTGGTGATTTCACCAATTGCAACCAAGGCCTAGAAACCATGTGGGCGAAAAGTCCATTAGCTTATTATGTAAGTTACTATGATGATGCAAGGAGAAGATCAAACAAGAAGGTTTTCAGGATTGAAATTACCGGATTATTAGCAGCTACACCACCATCTGTGAGGTGGAATTCTCTTACATTCCCATTTTTATCTTCATTCTTGAAATAATAGGTGGGAAGGTATGTTGGAGCTGCAGAAGTGCCAATACATATGTCTGAAAGTTGAGCATTCATTGTTGGATCATTGTTAACCTGCATGAGAAGAATAGAAAAGAATATCTTGTTTGGTGAGAAATGAATCGTTTGTTATACCCTTAATAACTTATCGAAACTAACAAGAGTAGAACAAATTTAATTGCAGATGCACTGAAATGTTTTTCTTGTAAACAAATTCAGACTGGACCCAGTACCCTTACCCAACCAAAATAAATGAAAAAAAAAAAAAAATGCATTTATTACATGGACATGCCGAAGGTGGGGAGGCTTGTTCTCTAGTCAGTTCCCTGCTGGTGAAAATTCCAAAGGTGGGGTCTGGATGATATTTTTTGGTGTTTCTCATTTTCCCAATTTCTTTATATATATATAATTTTTATTTTAATATATATGATCCAAAAAAAAAGAAAAGAAAAAGGTTGATCAAGAAATTTTAGCCTTTATTTTTTTTGGGGGGGGGGTTGGTGGTGTTGGGAAGAGAGGTTTAGATGGATTTGATCTACATAGACATAGCTGTGTCACACCTACCACTTGTTTCAATCCAATGGTTATCGATACATGTGATTCACATGGAAATTAACATGTAATTCTCTGGGGTGAAAACCCCCCTACACCACCCCACCCCACCCCCCCCCCCCAAAAAAATAAAATAAAATAAAAAGCAAACCTTGACTTAGGACCTCATCTCTAAACTTGAGACAAATAATTTGAATTAAACGGAGCTGGCCCCAGACCCATGTATGTATCTCATCGCCTAGCTAGATGTGGATGTTCCATAATCTACTAGGGGGAAGTTCCCTTCGCCAAGTCTCTCAAGGTTTCTATGAATTGTGTGTGAGTGAGAGAGAGAGAGAGAGAAACCTCATAGCTGGAGAAGATGGTAGGCTGCAGTTGCATGATATCAAAGGTGGGAATAACAGCACAGGTTAGGGTTTGGTTCAACCTCCTTTCTCCCAGCTTCTCCCTTATAATGCTATGAAGATACTTCCCATCATATTTGGGTCCTGTCACTGTTTTGAACAGCTTTGCGATGGAAGCAAACGGGCCCCTGTAATTGAATAGAAAGAGAAAGGATGAGGATTTAGCTCTTCAGTAGTTAGGTTAAGTCCTATATAATTAACTTGTAACTTTGAAGACACATTAATAGAGTAAGTTAAGCAGTATTTACTATATTATTTAATTTAATACCTATCCTGCGGGAAAATCTTAGGACAATTTTCAAGGTAGAAGGGCTTGATATCTTTGGCAGCAAATAGAGGACGATTGTTATCATCTGGAGCTGTCAACATAGCCGTCACAAGACCGCCGGTACTCGTCCCGGCAATCACGTCAAAGTAGTCTGCAAGTCTTGCATCCTCACCGTCCAGTTCCTGCTCCATCCAAAAAATAAGATAATTCTACTGTTAAGGGCTAACTGCCTAAGCACAAGCAACACAATCAAAGCTTCCTAACATCGATGCTGCATAAATTATTGCACTTTGACATATTAAGTCATATAAATGTACAATAAGGCTATCTAGCTAGGCTAGCTCAATGGAAGTTTATATACATGGGTTCATACAAGTTCCGATCAGGTCCTCGTACGAGAACTATTCTCGTATTGTGCTTGATCCACACATGGAACCCACTCAATCTTTCTCTTCTTAAAACAGGTCAGCTTTCACATTGAGTGGATTCATGTATGGGTCGGACACCGTACAAGAATGATTCTCACACAAGAGTACCTGATCCAAACTTGGTTCATAGGTGGGTTAGTTTCTGCTTGTGAACTGTGGTTAGGGTTTCAAAAGAGACCTGAAGCTGTGACTCGAGGAACTCAAGAATGGTCGCTGGAATGATCCCTCTTATACCTCCTCCATCAATACTGAGAATGGTAATTAGGTCCCCAAAGGTGGGAGGTTGTATCTGAAGAACAGATGATGGTTTTCTCTCCATAAGGAATTGATTCAGAGGAAAGGGGGAAAAAAATTAAATGTCACACTGGATATAATATGTAGTGAGAAAGTGGAGTTCGTTAATGCTCAAGAGCTAGCTCCAAATATTAGATCTTTATTTGTAGTAAGCAGCTGGTGTTAGAAGGATGGTAAGGATGAGAATGGACAATGAAGTACGTATTTATAATATATTTTTGCTTTGATGATGAGAGGATGAAAGAACCCACCCAACATGAATGTATGGAAAGATGGAATTGACACGTACAGCCAACGATGAATGAGTCCAAGGACCCCCCTCTAGGCCTCTACTCAATTGCAGAAAAATCCAAACAGGACTTTTCCAAATAAGACTTTCAATTGCAGAAAAATCCAATTAAATTAACTTGATGTGTACAAGGGACATTTTCCAAATGTGAAAATGTGAAGTGCCTGTCTTATTTTTTTGGTAGAATGAAGTGCCTGTCAAAGAGTCTTACATTTTATAAATTAACTTGATGAGTTGATGGATAGACTACGAACCAATTAATGTCCCTTGTACTTCTCTTGTACTTAAAGGTTGCCTAATTGACTCAGTCTTACAGTGATATCAATTTCTAAGGATCGATCCATTGGCCAATATTGTATTCTTGTTGTAAGCCTTATTCATTGTATTGGCAAAAACGGGCTAATAGACTAGGTCAGGGTCAGACTAATGCGTTTTTGCGTGTGTTGGAGAATCAATGGAAGTGTACAAGAAAGTACTTGTATATATAGAAAAATTATTTTTCCTTTCATGACAGGTGCATCGGTCGTTTTGTCCTCAAGTTTTTGGACCCATGAGCTATACTTTCCCATAGAAAATATTTTCTATTTTCCTAAAAATGAAAATCAAGCGGTATATCTGACCGTTGTAACCTCATGTTTCCTTCTCGTATAAGAAAAGAAATTGAACATGATGCTATAGGAAGGCCATGGTATAGATTTTTCTAATCCTCTTCCTCTATTGATGGCAAAGCCGAAGGTGGAGGAATCAGATTAGTGTCTGGTCTCTGCAATCTGTGTGGAGATTTTCTCATTACTATGTTTTGATGTATTATCTTTTCTTTTATTTTTAAATAAAGTCTGAGAATTTCTAGCAAAAAAATATATATCTGGCCATTGGATATATAGGAATGATTGGATAGATCACAAGCCAAATCTTAGATTCAAATTCAATCATTTACTTATTGTAGTGCCATATCGTCCCATGCATATCCATGTACCCTCTCGATAGTTCCCTTGCAATCATATCCAATTCTTAGATTTTCTTATATGACATTTATTGATATATGGCCAATTTTGTTTGACTTGAAACTTGAAATGTGAGCAAGGGACCTTAGTGTCTACTTATCCATAAAGATGTAAACTGATCAAATAAAAAAATTGAATATAACACAATTGGTATGTGCATTCGATTAGCTTTCGAAAGGATTTAGATAGTTTCCAAAAACCATTTTTTCGAATACCCCTAAATGGATACGAACTTGAATCAAATACAATTTTTGACTATGTATTTACATCCTTATTGAAACTGTAGAAGACTGAAGTTATGAGTCCTGAGAGAGCAACGTTGCAGTCTCAATGTCTGCATTAATGAGCAACAGAGAACTGGAGAAGACGATATTCGAAAATGCGAGAAGGTATAGTGTTGAATCCACTATCCCCATGGCCTGAATGGGGAAGCACATTTGTTGGCCACGGGTGCTTCTAGCTTTTCTCTGTACAGTTGGTGGATCTCCCCTCCACCTTGTCTTGTAAACCTTGTTATCTCCCATAAGCATTGTCATTCTGATTTCTCTTAGTATAGTTTTTGGTAGCTCATTGCTGCCCTTCCTTGTCCAAAAAAAAAAATAATCTCCCTGGAATTGATGTTGAAAGTGGCAAATCTACAATTACTTAGATGTGTTCATAAAATTTTCAATCTAATTTCTTGTTATTACTCATAATATACCATGTATTTGATAAGGGTATTTTAGTATTATAAAATATTATGTAATCATATTTAAGTTTGAAATTGATATATCCCAATCTAATCATCACCTTTCAAACAGATTTGGTAGTTTTCAAAACCAATTTCCCCATAAATCTACATTTATCCATAAAATTTCTGTCTAATCCAACATGCCACGTGTTAGAAGTAGACACCCAAAACCATCATGGCTTGCTTATGTGGACTGTCGGACCAGAAAACCTTTTCCTTTATCTATATTAACTCCATAAAAATATATGAAAAATTAAGCATTATTCAAGTTTTCCCATATGACATTTATTTTATCATGTGGAAGTGTGATGTGGAAAATCTGATTATCAGTTATCTAGGGAATGCCTAAATTCATGTCAATTTTCAACCTTCAATATTTAAATAATTTACTCTCTCATTTAATGCCATACCCTCTGGTCTATGTCCACATTTCCATTGCAGTCTTGTGCAACCTTTTGGTAGTCTCAGATATCTCCATTTCTTATTTTGCCATTTTTCCCTTAGTTGGCATGAATATTTACATAAATGGACTTGATCCCAACTTCCGCTTATTAATCTTATCAATATGTTGCATAAACGATAATCTATATAGAGACAACAGCCATAGCGTGGGATACCAAGTGATACGAACTTGGGGCAGCCTATGGCTGCTTATAAATTTGGGAGAGGGTTTTCCTCAACACTTGTGTGAGGAAGAATCTCCACACCACACCAATAGTGGAGTAGAATGGTATCGTCCGTATGGAACCCATATGGTGAAAGCAAAGAAATGAATATAATAATAAAAAAAAAAAAAAAAAAAAAAAAAAAAAAAACCCATGTGAGAAGAAAATAGTACCCTGATATGGAAACCTTTTTTCCATAAATTAAATATACAGTTTTGATATTTTTCTTCAAAAACAAGGAAAGTTAGTTGAGTTTAATTAAGTGTTACGACCATAAGAGCTGGAAATGAGAAAAATCAGTTGAGTTTAATTAGGTTGTAAGTAAGACCATTAGATACAAGGTGGTAATAGCTTTGCTTTAACTTTTCTTGTAACTAAGATTAATGAGATTTCATACCTATTGATTTGGATGATCAGTTTGATGAATTGAACAAGTAACACTCATATTCAATGAAGATATTTTGTGCCTCCACCGACTTACTTTCCTTCTATCATCTCCAGAAGGGAAGACTAAACCCATCTCTATTGGCCTTGAATTTTTTTGAAGAAATTGAAGATGCCAAGTAACCTGGAAACTTCCATCTTTTAATGACTTTTTCTTAGCTTATGTTCCTTTTTGTTTAAATCACACACGTTTTATCTCTTATCTTTCTTTTCAAAGAGGATGGAAATAAAGTTAGTTATGACTTTTAATCTCACATATATAATCCTTTCATACCATAAGAGCTATCCGTAGTCACTAGTTAATTATATAAATCAATGGTATTCATTTATTGATTTGAATTCCATTTTCCTAGGGATCCTAGTATTTACAAAGGACGGAACTAATAATGATGATTTGACAGCATAAGGCTAAAGCTTAAAAATAATTAAGATGAGGAAGAGAGCTTTTATGTAAAAAAAAAGACATACTTAATGCACGAGGTCCAGAATGAGAGGGGTATAGGGATCATTTCCAAGAAAGGAGAGAAAGTGACATGGACCGAACGCCTTGCATGATGGGCCTTGTTTTTCCTCCTGCCCCTATTGTTAGTATTTCTTCATTATAACCCAGCTTATTTTTTCCTTCAAAATAAACTATTAGTAGCCACGATTTTCCTTGAAAGACAGTACTGTTAACTTGTTAATTGTAAATTTCCATCTCAAATGACTAATCCAATAAGATGAGGTGTTCACAGATATATTAGAAAAAGTTGAGAGTTTAGAATTCGGATCCATGAATCCTCTTATCAAGTTTCCACACTTATGGCTTTTTAAATTTGCAAATATTTTTTAACTTGGAGTTTACAAATCACAAGGTATTTATATTTTCCTCTGGCATAGCTGCGACCATGGAGAAATGCAATTGGAACATTGCTGATTCTGTTATGGAGAAGCCCAAGAGCTTTGCAAGGATTATTGCGACTTGGATTTTTTGAAGCAGAAGAGAGAGAGAGAGAGAGAGAGAGAGAGAGAGAGAGAGAGAGAGAGAGAGAGAGAGAGAGAGGACAATCACATTATTAGTTAAACTTTTCATTTGAAGGCAGCTGGGGATGGTGCTTGAGTTAAAAAGCTCCAATTCGTGTAAAAGTGGGCTTCTTCAATCCATAGTGTAAAATATTATATTGATCATTTAATTTGAATGGGAGTTGTGTTATACTTGCTGGGGTGCCATGAGAATAACAGAAGTAATAATCTTACATTAAAGGAGGGTAACTCGATGTGGAGATTTATAAGTACTTGGACACCCTTTCCTTAATGGTTAACTTTTAAAAATGAATTATACTCAAGTCCCTAACAATAACAACTTATATTTTTGTTTTCCTCTAATTTTAGAGCAGGTATTAGAGTCAACTGAATATATAATTTCTGCAAGCCAGTTAGCCATACTCTACGCAGAGACGTTTCCTTTCATGGAGAAGCTAAAAGCCCATTTTAGATGGAGAGACATCTGGTTCTGTATATGAGGCACTTGGGACATTGTGCACACATTAATCTGGAAAAGGACATCAATGGTTCATCTTCATTTTTGTGCTATATGCCACCTTTTCAATCTCAACATCACTAGTTATTGGAATCTTACATGGAGATTGGAGACCCTCTTAGTCCCATATGAGGTGTTTAAGAAATTATAAGAAAAAATAATTGGGAACGTATGAGAACTAGCTTATTGGTATTTTAGGCACAATTTTTCAATCAATTCTCAACATACTTAGAAGGAAGGGGTGGCGGAGAGAGGAAGGCGTGGAAGGGAGCATTATGGATAGATAGAGTGTTGGAAAAGAATAATTCTTGAAAGGATTTTGTGTCTCAAATTATGTGCCTTAAGGCACCGCTGTCCACCATCCAGTCATCGGTTTTTCAACTGAATTGATTTAGTGATCATGTCGTCAAAAGCATCATCTTCAGTGATATCAACCTTAGCTTTGTCAGAAATTTTCTTCTTTCATTTCTTCAGTCCTTTTTGAAGTGGCCCCATTTTTATATTACTCTTTCTTATCTTTTGTTTGGTTTGTCCCCTCAATTTTGATGCGATTCATGCGAACAACCACTTGATCAAAAGACCAATTTTTACACTTATGTTTCATGGTAAGTTTGAATGCATCCCAAGAACTTGGTAACTTGTCAATCCAAGAATCGATCACAAATTCATATGGCATAATTATATTCTCCTTAGACAATCTACCGACTAAGACTTAGTATTTGTCAATTTGAGAGGATATACTCTCATCGCCCTTCATTTGAAAACTTAAGAAATTTTCAATCTCATATTTCTTACTCCCCGCATTATTGAGTGTATAATTTTTCGTCAATGCATTCCAGATCATGTATGCATAGTCATATGCATTATATACATTGTATAAGTTGATATGCAATTCTTGCACTAGAAATCGGCCTGAGACCAAGCCAACCGTTTGGCTTTCTGAACCAGGTCTTTAGATTGAGAGGGTTTGGGATTTGTTAAAGCAAAAGTCACTCCCAATTGAGTGAGAGCAAAATAGACCATTTGAAGTTGGTGCCATCAAATAGTTTAATCTTCTAAAAATCAACAGTGAGAGATATTCATCAATAGTGAGAGATCCACCAGCCATAAGTATAATCAGTGGAGGAGGAGGAATCCTACCACCAGACAGAATGGAAGGGTTAGATGAGGCTGTGTCTTGAGTACTTTTGTTGGTAGTATCCTTATTAGTGATGTCTTATCAATCAAATTAGACTAGTTTTTCAAACCTTGAGATTTTTAGAAAATTATACCTGATATTGAAGTATAAAACCACTGTTGTTGAGATGGTTTGTCTTCCTTGCCTAATGTATTAGATATGACCCGCATAAATGTTGTAGCAAACGAATAGAGTTGGTTGAGTTGTATCAGAAACTGATACTCTCCTTAAGGTCTGAAATGCCCCCTACAATAGTATAATTAGGGATTCCCGCGTTTTACCTTCAAGATAAAACAACCACTGATATTTGTCTGATTGTACACAGACTCATATCCTTTGGCGGAGAAAGGTTAGGCTCACTAAATATGATTTTTAACATTGCATGTATGTCTTTTCACATGACTGGGTGTACGTATAGACACGTAAATGTATTTGAATTTAAAATTCAAATCTTGAGCAAGAGGATAAGTATCTCTTGACCCACACCCACACCTAACCCCGACCCAGCATGCGATTCAAAAGCACCACAGGAACCCCCACACACATGGAAGGAGGAGAGTTCCTCTCCAAAGGGCTTGCACCCTTAAGAAGCAAAACTATACATATACCCACATATCCTCTCCTCTCTAACCAATATGAGACTAAACACCTTGGCTTTAGCACAAAACTTTGACTTTTACTCAAGAGCTTTTAAATTTTCCATTCAAAACTTCTCTCCAAAATATTTGAGCTCTAAACGCAAAACTAAGGGTAAAAAGTAAAAGGTGAAAAGTAAACAAGGGATTTGTTACTTTTGAAACTTACTTTATATATAAAATACTTATGTGTATAATACAAGGGAAAAGGTCATGAAAGCTAGCAGGACACCCTGGAATTAGGTGTACTAGCAAATGTAAACTGTTGGATTAGATAGACTACATCAATACCGCTGGATACATGTTGTCTTAGGTAACTTAACCAACCCCGACATTGTACGGTCATTCTTCTTCTCCCTCACTTGCTCCGGTGATTTTCCATCCTTAAAGCCACTGCCGTTGCCGCAACAGAGGTAGAAGAAAGCTCGGAGGGAGAGAGAGAGGGGAACAACAAAAATCAGAAGAAAAAAAGAAGAAGAAGAGAACTGAGCTCAACCTGGACAGTGGCAGCGGAAAATTTCTGACTTGTTTGGTGCTCTTTCTCTCTCTCTTTCGCTTCTCTCACCAAAGGGCCAAAGGAACGGGGATTACAGTGATGGTAGAACGGTCGATGGAGAGGAATAGCAAAAATCAGAAAAAAAAACTGAGATGATGCTGTCTCCGCCGCCGTCGCTGCTGCTGTCCAGGAAGAAGAAAGCTCGGGGGAGAGAGAGAGAATAACAGAAAAAACTAAAAA